>NC_139643.1:36197224-36202224 GCF_964638095.1 Poromitra crassiceps | reverse complement strand
TAGATATCTTTTGCTCTTTTTGAGAAATCACAGTTTATGTTTTATGTAGTTTTTTTCCCAACCTTTACAATGGCAGCCTATGGAGCCAGCCTAGAGTGCGTGATGTCACAATTCACTCTAGCTGACTTTACTGGCTGCCATTGTAAAGGCTAAAAAAAAGCATCAAATGTAAACTGTGATTTCTCAAAATGTACAAAAGCGAACTACAAGCTGAATAAGTAATAAATTATTAAATGTGGTGAACCGTTTAAAGTTTGCATAGTTAGACTTCATAGACTTAGATTGTCTAGTATAACAGGTGTGATGGCATTTTCCTATGTGTAAGGTCCTAAACCAGGTTTCCTGTGTGGCTGTTAATTGACATCTGAAAACAGAAACCTAGACAAGTAGTGGTTAAAGTGTGCAAGCGAGCGATGATGACTCTACCGTGGTACAACGTGTGCAGATACCACAAAATCACATCATGCTTATCACCCAAATGTCGGTTTCTCTGAACAGCCTAGCTTTTTTCTTAGAACAGCTGTGAACGCCGGTACTTCAGCAGGCCCGGTGGTTTCGGTGGTGGTTGGGTCATGTACTATAACTTCGTTGACACCCCGTTGTTCGGGGCCCATTTTCTTCTGACTTCAGATGAGATTGTGCCATACTTGTAAGTTTGTAATAAACTCTTTACTTTTTGAAGATCAACTTTTCCGAGTCTTCCTGAGTGTGAATCTCAATAGATTTCCATCACAACAGGGAAGGGCAAAGTAAGAGAGTAAGAGAGCCGCATCAGCGGAGGTCCAAAATACGTGACTCAGGTAGCCAATGAATAGCCAGGAAGGAGGCTCGCGCTACTTTTGAATGCTAAAATAAAGCTGATAATGTACAATTTGATTCTTTAAACGTCTGACCCTTTCAAAGTACATTACAAACTGTCCATTTTGCTGCAACTCAACAGCACTGCTTAATCCAGAACCTTACTTCCGGGAACTCTTGAGAGTGAAAAACTGGTCCATTGGAGTGAACGGAGATGTCGCGACTCTTCTATATAAACGGCTCTGCTCACTGGCTCTCAAGCAAAAGTAGGACACACCACTCAGTGTTGCAGGTGCAGGACAACAGACAGTCATGGCGACATTCATCAGAAGGTGACCTTCATCAGAAGGTCGCCATGACCGAAACGTCAATCCTCAACAAATAAACTGGGAGTTAAGTCTACAATGCGCTGTGTGGACTCTACTTTTTTAACCTCGCTGGCTCTCAAGGCACTCTTTTGCCCACAATATAGTTGAGAGTCAAATCAGAATAGAGCGAATAAATAATAAAACAATAAAACTAGGTGTTTGACTTACTTTACTTTCACAATGCTCCTTGCTTTTTTGATGGAAATTTTGGTTAGAAATCTCAAAGTATTTCTACGTACGTTTCCCGGGACATTTCCCTCCAGTCCAGACGTGCAATGTTACTCACGTTGAGTCGATGGGCGAGCCGTCCAACAGAGTTGCGTTGTAGTGATATTTGACAAAGTCCCCCTTCTTGGTTTGCTTGTCACAGACCTCCGGCTTGTAAACGACGGTGACCTCAGTATTGTCCGATGGGTTGTGGAAGTCTATGATGTGAACGTCAAACACCAGTACAGCCGAGCCTGGGATCTTAGAGCCTGAGACAAAGACGGCAAGAAAAACACACAAAAAAGGACCCAATATTAAAAAGGCAGCAGGAGTATACAATGTGAAATTATATTTTGGGGAGAATTATCACAATGCTAATGCACACAAGAACATGTAAACATTCCACACACACACACACACACACACACACACACACACACACACACACACACACACCTGTGCCCTCTTCGCCATAGCCGAGGTGTGGCGGGATGATGATGGTGCGCGTCTCTCCGATGCAGACTCCGATCAGACCCTCGTCCATGCCGGCGATCACATAGCCCCGACCCACATACGTGTCATAGGTGCGATTGCGAGAGTAGCTGTAGAATAGACAGCGTTCAGTAACACAACAAACAAAAGGACATGATTCTTTCTTCTTTTATGCTAATCCCCCCCCCCCAGTTCACCTCCCCCGCGAACAGGCGCCCTGACCGACCAGAGGAGGCAGTAGTGCAGGGAATCTACCTATGCACTACCCGGGCGCCGACATGTGTGTGTGTGTGTGTGTGTGTGTGTGTGTGTGTGTGTGTGTGTGTGTGTGTGTGTGTGTGTGTGTGTATGTGTGCATGCGCGCGTGCGTGCATGTTTCTGCGTATGGTATGTTAGGCATTCCAATATCTACTGAGTTTCAGAATTTCAAAGCGTGTATGAGGAGGTCAAGTTATTAACTTTGTGAAGCACTGATTCTTACTGAGATAACTTCATGAGAACTGTCAGTGGGAGGAGGCAACCATGAGGACAGGCTGTGAGAACAGACTGGGTCTTATCTGTGTGCAGATTGGACGTCCTTGATTTAGGCTGTGGGACTGGAGGGTTTACGTGCGGATACTTGATGGCCAAGACACACTTGGTAAACGGGGGGTCTTGATAACTGGGAACGCTGAAGCACCTGATAAGCTGAGTCTGCAAGGTTCGAAGCTGGGAACTGTTGCAGAAGGTTGCCGTGAGATGAATCTATGGACAACTGCAGAGGACTAGCAGAGCCAACTCTTATAGGTCCCGAAATTATGACATCACATTGTGTTATGACATCATCAGTGAGACCATCAAAGATGACATGATCATAAATTATGACATCATCACTGTCGACATCCCAATGATGACATCCTAACAGCGTCCAGTGATGTAGTCAGATAGTGATGTAGTCATGACATCATCTAACAGTTGGTATTCATGAGGAGATGTAGGTATGACATCACCTAACACCTTGAGGGTCAAAATGTTAGGAAGAATTGTTACATGAAGAATTGCAACATGCAAGGCTATACTGGTTTACTCCACAGGTTTGTGATGGTCGTAAAGCACCACCCTTTGTGTGGCAATCAGTCATGTGCATTGAAAGTCCAACTCACTGGTGTTCACTAATCTATGGGGAGACTGGTATACCAGTAAACCAGGTATACGGTTTAGTTTAGTTTAGTTTATTAAGATCCACATTAGCTGCAGCAAATGCTACAGCTATTCTTACTGGGGTCCGAAGAGAACCATGTGCTCACATGGCAGGCAAGTAAGTCTATAAATAGAGCTAACAACAAATCATACCAAACTCAAACTATTTTGAATGTACTGTGGCCCTAATGAAATATTAAAAGACAAATTGGAAGTGCTTTGTGGACAGCTTTCATACCCACACCTCCCCCCACCACCACCCTACTGAATTGTCTAAAAAAAAGAGAGAAAAAGGAAATACAGTGAATCTCCTCCCTCTTGTGGTTTTCACAACATTCAACATAAAAATTAAAATTAAAATTAAATGATGTTGATGCAGTTGATGTTTACACCTGGTCACATGGTACACTAAATATTTCATTTTTGCAATTGAAAATAACAGGCCCGAGGCATATCTAATATTATCTTGTGAGTATGAGCACAAAGTGGAAGATATTGCAATGTTATGCAAAGGAAGTTGTGATATTACACAATGGAATCAGGAGGTTTCCGGTCATGGTGTTTCAAGTTTCAGATCATCTCTCAATACTTGTTTATTTAGTTAATGGAAAGACACTGCCACCCTCAGGATACTTGAGGAATAACGGGACATAAAACGGTTAAAAAGATTGAATGAATAAGTTGCTCTGGGCTGGGCCACATAATTATTTCATCATCGCCAGGCACCGACCCAGCCAACTTTTTCCTCAAACAACTTAACAAGGCTGGCTGTAAACACTTTGCAATCTCAGAAAAGTAGTTCTGTAGCACAGAAAATAGTCCCTTGTGTTAGGGTTGGGCTGATGGCCGGCAGGCATCGACCACTGAGCCCTTTACATCGCACCATCGTGATGGCACCTCCACGTGCAAATCAATATTCAAATGCTTCTCCCCCGTAGGATTTGTTGATGTTAAGCAATGCATAAAAAAATACCGGTCTTATCATAAGTTTAAGCCATTCTGAATCTGCAATATTAACTACGGTAACGTAATGAAGAATATGAGAGAAAACACACACACACACACACACACACACACACACACCTGGAGTCAAAGAAGGTTCCATCGAGGAGTGAACCGTTGTAGTGGTAGCGTATAAAGTCTCCAGCGACAGTCTTCCTGGTGCAGGACTCAGGCACCTTCTGATTGGTCAATGCGATCCCGTCTCTGGGGTTGTGGAGGTCCAGCAGCACAACATCAAACACCAGAGACGCCTGGCCTGGGATGTCGCTGCCTGGGGAGGAAAGGAGGGAGGGGAAATGGAGATTTCAGTTGAAAACAGGGTGTAAATATTGTCTTTTCAAGTCAACCTGGCATCTCGGGGCTTCTGGAGACTTGGATTACGATTACATTTGAAAGCTGGTCACCATTCACTTCAGTTGTGTAGGAGATTGCTGTAACTGTGTTTCCCTGGAAAACTCCACAAAGGTTTTGTGGACTAAAAAACTTCACCCGGCGTTCCACAGGCATGGGGGTGAGAGTGTAGACTAGAATGGGGGTAATCACTGAATTTTGATTTTTGGGTGAACTGTTCCTTTAAGACGGCAATTGAGTGAATAAAGTGACATGGTCGGGTTTCACTGCATAATGTGTGATGTGCTGCCCCCATGTGTTCCAAATATGCAACTACAGCACCTGTTGCTTTCCACTGCAGCATTGAGGCCTTGGGAATTCCTGAAGGCTTTTTACTCGACTCAAATGTCTTTGTTTAAGGATTGTGGACACACTTAAGTTAACACAGTTAAGTTAAGTTAGCACACCTAAGACTTCGGTAGTGTTAAAACGCCCAGTGGAAAGGATTAGGGGAGAACACCCACCGTCTCCATTCTCGCCATATCCAAGTGACGGGGGCATAGTGATGATGCGTCGCTCTCCGACACACATCCCCAGCAGTCCCTTGTCCATACCAGCGATCAG
>NC_139643.1:36179724-36192224 GCF_964638095.1 Poromitra crassiceps | reverse complement strand
TTTTTTTTGGGGGGGGGGGGGGGGGGGGTAATTTTGTGTAATTTTGTTTTGATTATCAAAGTCTGTAGTAAATGAACATTTAAGCATAATTGGATCAAAGTAATTTGCACAGACGATCATGCTCATATAAGTGTAACCCATGTTAACGGCTTGCCCAGTGGTGGAAGAAGGCGGAATTCAAACCCACGCTCTCCCACTTCCAACGCAACGATAAAAGACTCAATATCAGACCGAAGGATGTCTACTACTTCAAAATTTAAAATCCCATAGTACAGACATAGTTAAAGGCTGTAGAATGGGAGCTCCAATGGTTGTACAAGATGAATATAGGATAGGAGCTGTCAAAACTACTCAGAGAAATCCAAAGAGCAAAAATTATGCTTTTAATTTGAAAGCAAAATCTCCTTTTTCCTGTGTCGCTCTGTCTCTTTCTGTGGCTGGCTTGATGAGGCTCTGAATTGAATGGGATAATTTGGGCACCACGTAGTGCTCATGCGCAGTGCAGCCTCTCAGATGTGTCAACGTGGTAACGTAGGGGTCTCCATACAGCTGCACACGCACACACCATCCTAAAACTATGCACAAACTTGACTCTGCCTCTGATTTGCAGTCACACTTTGACATGAGCCCAGTGCGCATAAACCTCGCTGTTAATGCGGATATGCTGCAGTCCCACTAACAACACCGCCTGGTGTTAGTGGGATTAATCTGTAACGACTTTGGAGGGGGATACTTTAATGTCTCAGGCAGGAATGTCTCTACGTGGCAACTGGAAGGGGGAGGGACTCTCTGTTTTCAGCAGGGGTCTAATTAGTGACCGACCGAGAAAAGAATACAATTCCAAAGAGAATAGGCCTACTTTATAGAATAGAACGTCCTTGGTAAGTTTTAAAATGAAATAAAATTACAATTTGTACTTGGACCCCTTCTAAAAGTTATGTGACTACAGCTCACATAAAGCACAAGATGCATGGGATATTCTCTTCTCTCACAATGGTTACTACAGAGTTGTTACATAGGCTACTAGTAGCACCAGAACAACAGCAGTGATTTGGTGGGAGGAGCACCTCCGGCGGCCCCCACCCGCCAGCGCGACTATGCCTGCCCTTTGGCCGGGGGAGGGGAGGCTGTGTCCGGATACGTGGTGGGACTAGAGGCGGTCCTAGTAGAGACCCACGCAGCAGACGTATCCCAGCCGCCCCACCATTTAAGAAAACTTAAAGATGGCACCCTCCACCTCTTCTCAACTCTTCTCGGTACTGTTATTCGCCTTTTGTCTCACCGTAGTGCATTCCCAGTATGAGAAATACAGCTTCAGGAGCTTCCCGAGGCACGAACTCATGCCGCTGGACTCCGCGTACAAGTACGCGTTGGACCAGTACACCGGGGAGAAGTGGCAGGAGAGCGTGGAGTACCTGGAGGTCTCTCTCCGGCTGTACCGGCTGCTGCGGGACAGCGAGGCATTCTGTAACCTCAACTGCAGCTCCCTGCGCCTCGACCAGGAGGAGAAGTTTGTGGAGTTCCCCGAGCTGCGGATGTTTGGGAACGTGATGCGCAGGGCGCAGTGCCTGAAGCGCTGCAAGCAGGGGCTGCCCGCCTTCAGGCAGACCATGCCCAGCCGGGACACCGTGGACGAGTTCGAGAGGAGAGAGCCCTACCGATACCTGCAGTATGCCTACTTCAAAGTGAGCGAGCAGAGGTTTAGTAAAGTTGTTAAACTGGCGAGGGATGGGGGGGATTCTAGTTGACTTTTTATGCTGAGCTCTATCATTATGATCTAACGGTAGGCTATTTGGGAAGTCATGGTTTACCCAACTTTTTACTTCCCACTACGTCACCGGGACGGACGGGTACAGCCGTTCTCCTAAACACTGGAGTGGACAAGTGATGCGTTTTCTTAAAGGGGTTCCTGACGTCACATGCGTGCCACGGATGCATATCCTCCAAAAGGGGGATCCTTAACTTTTACGTGTGTCTCTGTGTTTTCTTGTAGGCTAGCTACTTCTACCCTCACAAGGCTAGGCTATAAAGATGAGGGAAATAGGCTACGGTACTATAAATGAGGACATTTGGTCAGTCCTGACTTCTGAAAGGTGTTGGTTAGGAGGACTGATGTTTATGGTTAAAGGGACAGTTCACCCAAAAATGAAGATTCTGGCAACTTCCCTGTATTATGTTGGTGTTATGTTGGTAAGATCAGGATTAGGGTTTATGGAATGAATGGAAACCTTTGAGGACCTTTCTGTGTGCATTTTTAGTTACTGACTTGATGAGCGCAAACAGAAATAAAAGTTTGGTGTTCTTCCTCCCAGTCGGACAAGCTGGCCAAGGCAGTGTCTGCAGCCCACACCTTCCTGCTGAAGCACCCAGATGACGAGATGATGCAGAAGAACATGGCCTACTACAGGAGCCTACCGGGGGCAGAGGAATACCTCAAAGACCTGGAGACCAAATCCTATGAGGTACATGCACACACACACACACACACACACACACACACACACACACACACACACACACGCTGAGACCTGAGACACACTTTAAGTTGGATTCTTAAGTGCACACAGGGAAGACTGCGTGCACACGAGCGTTACACCCATACCACATGCACGCGCACACATGTCTGTATTGCCATGCGCAAAAGCCTTCCTATTCTTGGCTGTGTGGGTGTGGGAGGTTTGATGTGGGAGCAGCCTGTGGTGGGAAGGCTAAGCTAGCCTATAGCCATCAGGGTCGAATAGGGTCATGGACCAGTGGTTCCCAAAGTGTGGTCCGGGCGGGGACCTCCGAGGGCCTTTGAGAGAGCTGCAGGGCGTCCCCAGCACAATGAGTAGTAGATCTCACTGCACTCCGTTATTTCACTCACTAGATCATTTATATGGAGGACTGTTTTGATCAGAGGTTTCACTGCCCCCTCGCCCTCCCCATTCACCATACAGTGGAGACAGCTATAAAATTCGGTCAAAAATCTGATCTAAGTTAACCCACAAAACACCTTCTCAGATGTGTGTTCCTTGGGACAAAATCTAATCAAAGTGGGGTCCGTGATCTTATTTGTATCTTTTTGGGGGATCTCGACAGGGACAAGTTAGGGAATCCTTGGTATAGAAAGCAACAGTGATCCCATTCATTCACATAAAAAACACTACAATTTACTATTATACATGAGGCACCATGACCTAGATGAGAAAACTGATTGATATACTTTATTAATCCCCAAGGGGAAATTCATAATATCACCAGCGTATAGAGACAAACAAACAGGAATGCAAAAAACAAACAAACAAACAAACAAAAACAGAGGGGACAGCCACCATCACACAACTGTAGGCTACATTATAAAACAGTACAGTAACTACAGTACGGTACAATTCATCAATTACGGGGGGGGGGGGGGGGGTACCGATAATGGAAGCCTGCTCATTAACCATGTGAATTGTTGCCTACAATCGTACCCCTAATTAACATCAAACAACCGTGGTTGAATTTGTATATTTCTTGTTGTTTGTTGTGTTTGCTCTTCCAGACACTGTTTGTGCGTGCGGTGAGGGCGTATAATGGGGGTAACTACCGTACCTCTGTGTCGGACATGGAGCTGGCGCTGCGGGACTTCTTCAAGGTCTACGACGAGTGTCTGGCCGCCTCGGAAGGCGCCAGGGAGATCAAAGAATTCAAAGATTTCTACCCCTCCATAGCTGGTCAGTTTACCCCTGTCTCCCCGTGTTTATCCCAACACTGTCTCCGTCTGAATCTATCCATACTCCATGATCCATTCTTATTGTTTTCTAGATCAATAGCCTCCTCTGCCTCTTAGTCCATGAGCCAGACCAGATATATAGAGGGTATGCACACCCACTGAAACACGCCCCCTCAATCGGGAATGAGTGTCAAAACGAGTGTCAAATTCCTCCCTGAGCAGCAGGTGTCACTTATCTAGGCTGATTACTGCATTCAAGCTCAGTCTTGCTGTGACTCAGTGGGCGTGACCCCACAGTGACTTCTGCCTCTGTGACATCACATGCATACCCTCTATTGATAGATATCTATTTATAGATTTTTTGGGTCTTGGCTCATGGACTATCTGTCTTGTTCTTGTCTTTCATTTCACTCCTTCTACATTCCTACATTTCTCTCCATTTCTTCTTATTCTTCATCTGTCATCTTTCTGATACATCCCCTTACAATTTACCAACAGTTCTAGTGCATAGCTTTGATTGATTGAGCTATTGATTTAATGCACTTTCTCCACCAGATCACTACACAGAGGTCCTAGAGAGGAAGGTGAGGTGTGAGAGTGAGCTGACGCCTGTCGTAGGAGGATTCGTCGTGGAGAAGTTTGTGGCCACCATGTACCACTACCTGCAGTTCGCCTATTACAAATGTGAGTAGCGTGTTGTTACGGTTTTATTATCGCTGACTTACACCCGACTTTGCAATGCATTGCACTTGGGAGCCCACTGTCCTCTAGCTCAGTGGTTCTCAAAGTGGGGTCTGAGGACCCCCAGGGGCCCTTAAGGGGGTTCCAGGGGGACCCCAGCAAAAAGGGTGATACTTTATTTTCACTAGAATTCCAACCATAAGTAACACCATGACAGAATGTATAACTATTTTGGTCATGGGCTTCATACACTTTCTATAATAAAACTAAAAGTGTGAGGACGGTAATTAAACAAACATTAATATTATTTTTTCTGTAGCGGATTGTAGGTTTTTGGAGTGTCAGCCGGAGTTTAGTCTGACAATTTTGTGCACACAGATAGTTAGTTAGGTTAAGTTAGTTAAGTACATATAAGTGCCTGGGTGGTGAGCAGACGGCGGTATTTGACAATTTAGCTGGAGCTCAGTCAAACTTTATTTCACGTTAGTTTCAGTTGTGAATTAGAAAATGGTTGGGGGGCCACTCTGCACCCTATCGTGGGCCGCATCTGGCCCCCGGGCCGCAAGTTGAGTATCACTGCTAGATCATTCCGTTTCTACCTCCTCGTCCGTGTGCACCTTTTGTTCTGTTAATTTGTTTAATGTAGTATGTGTTGTCTAGTTAATTTCTCTTAGTTTTAGTTAATAAATTATTGTGTTAACTTTTACTTTGATGTATGACTCCCCTCATATGTTACCCGGAAGTAACAAACGAGGGGAGTCATACGCCAAAGTAAAAGTTAAAGCAGTAATTAATTTGCTAAAAGTAAGGGGAAATAACTAGACAACACAAACTACATTAAACAAATGAACAGAACAAAATGTGAATCAGTGAGGAGGGAGAGAGACTGAATGGGCCTTTTTCACAGCCGCCATTTTGTGTCTAAAAGGCAGGGTAAACACAAGTGTAACCAACTCATTAATTAGGGCCCCAGCACTGGAACACCTAAATGGACTGGAAGTTGGAAACCCTAATTAATGTTTTTAGGCACCTGTGTTACTTCCTGCCTTTTAGACACAAAATGGCTCCTGTGAAAAAGGCCTGCACCGGGCCCAGGTGTACCCAATCAGCCTAACGACCCCAACACCAGGCTCCTGCAAGATAGGACCAGGAGAGTGGGAGGGTCATCACAAAAGCTAAAATCTTATCAGATGGGGACCCTGGGAGAAAATCTTATCAAATTGGGGTCTAATTTGTCTGTTTAGGGGTCCTTGACGTGAAGAATTTTGAGAACCACTGTTCTAGTTTTTATCAAGTAAGATGACCTTATTGATTGAGAAGATTCATGTTACAGCATGCCTGGTGGACGCCTCGAAAGCTATAAACACATACTTCTGCCTCGCGCCTGTGAATTCTATTTCAGTGCCTAAGATTTAAGTATTGCTGTTGTGTTTTCAGTGAACGACCTGAAGAACGGAGTGCCATGCGTGGCCAGTTACATACTGTTTGACCCCAATGATGAAGTCATGAACAACAACGTGGCCTACTACCAGTTCCACAAAGACAAATGGGAGCTGACAGAAGAGGACTTCCTCCCCAGACCAGTGAGACACATGAATGATCACACACGCACACACACACACACACACACACACACACACACACACACACACACACACACACACACACACACACACACACACACACACACACACACATTTTTGTTTGGTTTCAGAAACACTTACCCCTGTGTGTGTGTGTGTGTGTGTGTGTGTGTGTGTGTGTGTGTGTGTGTGTGTGTGTGTGTGTGTGTGTGTGTGTGTGTGTGTGTTACAGGAGGCAGTGCGGTACCACAACCAGACTACCATGCAGCTACAGATGCTGGAATTCTCCAGACAGCGCCTGGCCAATGAAGACGAGGTTTGTGCCTGTATTTACATATTTGTGTGCGTGTGTTTGTGTGTGTGTCCCAGCATGCTTCCACAAGGCTATCTTGGGTTGAGGCAAGGGAGGAGGAGGTGTAAATCTACCCTAAAAATAGACCAGCATGATTCCCCATAAAGTCAGCTGTGTTGTGGTTTAGGCTGTTTGTAGCTCTCATAGGCCCTCATAGGTGTGTAAAGTATGGGGGAGAAAACCCGGATTCCTCAGTTTGGTCACATGATGCCATCCTGCCCTGCAGTACAATGTGGCCCCTGTGTTTGTAAGGCTGCAATACCACAGATGGCCAAGCGGTGGCAGCATGACACCGGCATTCGTTATGTCATGCAGCAGTAGGACTGTTTATCAGGGCGGCCAAACATAAACCAGGATTATATGTGGAATGTGGTAAATACCATTCAGTTCCTACTTGTAATCTGTTTAGTAACGCAGGTAGGAAAAATATCACAGATATAACCAAGAGGAAATATGCAAAGTCATTCAAAGTAAATGTCACTTTCAAAGCAATCACCTCTCGAGCTTTCTCTGAGTTATTTTTTCGTGTGTGTGTGTGTGTGTGTGTGTGTGTGTGTGTGTGTGTGTGTGTGTGTGTGTGTGTGTGTGCGTGTGCGTGTGCATGTGCGCGTGTGTGTCTCCGTCCACAGGGGGAGGTGGTGCAGTTTATCGATGAATTCCTGGATGACGATGAATAACGCACATTGGAAGCTCTGGCTAAACACTGAAAAACAAACACAAACAACAAAACAGCGTCGACTCTCCTCGGCTCGTACGTATTTATTGGATATTGTAAAGAGGCTCTGATTGGCCACTGCAGCTCCACATCCTGTTTTTATACTTATTGTCTTGCACTAAACATACAGGTCAGTGATGTGGAAATATGGTATAGTGGCTACCTGGGATGAGTGTGGTGATGATGATAGTGATGGAGACGTGTTACTGTTACAGTTTACTTACTGTTTTGTCCTCTACTGTGAATTGTTTGTGTCTGTTGTCTTACAAAGATGGTCCTTTTTACAATAAAAAAAAAACTCACTTGCCGGACATCAAATCTCTTGAGTAAATCATTCCAGTGTTGAACAGTGGAGTTTCTGGCGCTGCAGACGTGGCTCAGTGGCAATAAAATCACTTCACACTATTGATTTTTGACTCAGGCACTAATAAAAAATGTCCTAGAGAGAGAGAGAGGCCAGGGAGGAGGAGGACACGGAGCTGGCCAGGGTCCTTTTGATGAAAGCTGATCGGGTCCGGGGCCGCACTGTGCAGAGAGGCTGAGCCAGAGAAAACACTGAGTTGTTTAATCATGTTTGAACATTGAGTCTCTGTGCAGTTTGTCACACAGCCGTGTTAAAAACCCACAGCGGAACATTCTCCCTGTTGCACATTCTCTCTCTCCGACTCTCTGGATGCTCTCTCTCGTCTTCCTACCTTCACCCATCTCTTTCTCTGTCTTTCAACTTGTCTCTTTACTTCTTTCTCTCATTGTTTTCTTGAACATACCGCAAACAAGCAGAAGATGGCAGGAGCGGCTTGGTTCAAATTTTAAGATACATACAGAAGAGGTCACAGGTCGAAATCCCACCTTGAGACGTGACAGAAGTCAAGTCTCTCTCTCTCTCACACACACACACACACACACACACACACACACACACACACACACACACACACACACACACAGACTGGTAAAGGCAATGGAAAATAGAGGCATGATGACTGTCTGCAATCAACCCTGACCTAAATCCATTCTCATTACAGCACAGAGCCTAAAGTATAAATTAATATAAAACCGCATCTGAGCCAATAATAATCAGAAAGTCACAGGTTTAGGAGTTTATTGTGACCTAGAGGAAACACATATACAGTACACACACTTAACATCGCACATCAGGCCGTTTGAGATGAAACGTGAAATATTTCTATCATGGGAATGAGTCGGCACCCGCAAAATTGTTTCATTTTTTCCCATTTAATATTTGTTTTCTCTCTGGTGATCATCACATTTTTGCACATGCTCAAGTGATCCAGAACTCAACGTCAGTATTGAAACATAAATGATAGCTGAAGAGAGCAATGGCATAGATCAGGGGTTTTCAAAGTTTGAGAGTGTGGGCGTCCCCCCAGACAAAGCTTGGAAAAAGGTGTCCCCTTCCCTCAATGCCTGGATGCCTATGGGATGATTTGTTCCTAAAGACACTTAGCAATTGAGCTATGATAGCCTGATATTGCTGTTTGACATACTTCAGACTACACCAAATACATAAAAAAGGGTCTGTCTGAAGAAGACATATATTTGTTTGTGACTCTGGGAAAGTAGGTACAAACTGTAAAATTCCTCCAAAACTACTGTATGTCTGAACTATCTTTTTAACCAAATCACACTCACATTCTGGCTATTCTATGTGATCTCCTTTTGATAACTAATAATATGTTTTCACTTCCATTCATTGAGCCTCCCCTGAAACTGCTTGGAGCACCCCTGGGGAGGCCCGCCTCCCACTTTGAAAACCTCTGGCATAGATGGTTGCCATTGCTCCTCAGCTATCATTGATACAGCAAAGCTGGTGTGAGATCAGATTGACGATCCACAACAACATGGTCTTTTCTTCGAAAAACCAAAGCTGACTGTCATCATCACAAGGACAGCATTTGTGTATCAACAGCAGTGTGGGATGGTAAGTGTCGTAAAAGGCAGTGGAGTATTTAAGCAAGTGGAGACGAGTTGACCCTGTAACACCTGAAGAGGTATTGTCTGATATTGGTTGTTAACGAAAGTTATGTTCCATTTCTATATGTTTTTATGTACAGCAAGTTAACACAGTCAAGAAATTCATATTTACAGAAACAGCCCCCCCCTACATATTCTATACTTTCTCCCCCAAACCCTCACCACATAGTTATGATCAATTCAGTTTCAGATCAGAGGATTTAAATGTTAATATGCTTTCAATAAAGTCATTTCAATTTGAATTAAATCAAGCTTTTGAAAGGAATTAACCGTGATTCACTTCACCCACCCAACTCAATGCTTTTTACAAGCAGCTGAGGACACTGATGTTCTACAACATCTGTAACAAATATGAAGAAAAACACAACAACCAGGCAAGGCTGATGATACTAGTGATCTTTGTCTACCAGTCACCATCCACTTTTTACAATAACTATGATTAAAGCAGTTTCCATTGACGTTATGGCATATGTCAGTTCATTTTGGTAATCTTTATACAGTACTGGAATAACAATCTTTAATATCTAAATTTAAGACAATCTTAGAATGGCTATTATTTACACATTTATTTTAGTTATTTATTTATTTTTCCATCTTTGACCATGTTATCAAGTATTTGGTTCCCTCACATTAGTATGGAAACAGCATGAAACAGAATGCAAATATCACTAAATCATACATAGACCTACACTGTAAAAAACGTTCATTATTTTAACCTATAGTCATAGGCAATCCAACTGCATCAGGTATTTTGGAGTGAAATTACAATTTTCTGAACTTTCATGGAAAAATGTAATTTGACACATCTTAAAAACCCAAAGCAGTCAAAATAATTTCTGACGGTTTCTATTTGAAAGTTGAACATAACATTTCCTATAGTGTTCTTATGACTCAAGAACGTAGTGTATCTGTCTATCTAAGCTACAGGTCAGTGTTCAACAGACAGTTTCTCTCTGTTGCCGTGGCAGCACCACAACGTCCAGGACACACCACTGACCGGCAGATCACACTGACCTGAGACAGACACACACATGCGTGCGCAGACGCACGCACGCACGCACGTACGCACGCACACACGCACGCACACACACGCACACGCACACACACACACACACACACACACACACACACACACAAACAAACACACACACACACACACACACACACACACACACAAACACACAGACAGGGGCTGAGTCTGCAGTCTGGACACCAATCTCTCACCAGTCGACTGTCAAAACCAATAGAGGCAGGAAGTCTTTAAACGTTTCTTTCGTCATCCCCCATCCTTCTTACTCACACCTCGCCTCTGCCCTCATTTCTTCTGCTCTCTGCTCTCTTCAGCGCACTCCTTCATCTGATCTAACGGTCCTTTACCCCCCTAATGCTGGTCTGTCAAAAGCCGGCTCGTTCATTCGGGACGGTCTGCCCAAATCTGCTGCGATGATCTGAAGTGTTCTGAACTTCAGTGCTCATGTCATGGAGTAAAAAGTGGAGTCAATGTTCTTCTATCAACACAATACTCTTTAACAACAACAAACATGAAATGAAATCTGCCGTCAGGAGATGGAGAACAACACAGATAAATCAACAATAAAACAGAGCAGTCAGTGAATTCAGCGTAACAAAAAAACGACAGCAATGTAAAACACAAAAGATTCTTTACCACAATGTCCAAGAGCTTTGGAGGTCGAAGTCTCATCTTCTTCCTGGACCTGAGTCCGGTCCAGGGACAACCCCTCAAACTTTTCAACAAGATGCTAGAGCTATGAAAAGGATTGGATAGGTATAACCAAAATGGGTAAAATCCCTTATACCGCAACATCAGTGGGTGAAGCTGAACTCGTACCATCCCGTTTTACCTCATTCTCACTTATGCTTTAAGCTCCTGCAGCACTAAGTAAGCACCCTCGTTCTCCATTCGTAAAGACCTGAGCTCATCAGTTTATACCTATCCAAAATCTTCAGCTCTGCAGGAGAATCTAGCTGGGGCTGTGCTTTCCTCTCAAACCCACCCCCCCTCCCCAGTGTCTCTGCAGCCCATCAGTGTCCATCTCTCTTCCACTCCGTCTCGCTCTCTCTCTTACACCTTCTGCTGCATCTCTATCTGTTGGCCATGTCTGCTCTGACTTTGGCCCTTCCCGTTCATCTCGTACAACGAGCTCTTCTGCTGTCGCCGTCGGTAGCACCACGCCCCGACGACGACCGCCGTGGCGACCGCGCACACTGCCACGATGATGGCCGCCACCGTGGGACCTCGGCTGGAGGAGGTGGGGGGACGGGGAGGGCAGTCCTCGCCGATACACATCGTCTCCCCCATCTCTCCCTCCACCTCGCCCCTCTCCCCGGTCTGACCGGTCAGGTCGTGTTCGGGCCACGCTCCGGTCCGCGTGATGCTGTCGTCATCGCTGTGCATCGGTGGGGCGGGGCCGTGGTCGGGGAAGGGGTGCTCGGTAGGGTCCTGGTCCTGGGAGTCGGAGGGCTCGGGGCCGGCGGGGGAGGGGGTAGGGAAGAGGGCCGGCCAGACCTCCTCTACGCCACCCTGCTCCGAGTCGGGCTCCACGGTGCCAGACTCAGGTGCCTCAGGCAGGCTGGTGCTCACTTCCACCTCATTGGGACTGTCCGTCGCCCCGACAGTCCCTCCCTCCTGCTCCTCTGTGGAGCCGCCTTTCTCCGTCTCTTCTGGAACGACAGGATAGCCGTCCAACCAGGTCTCATCTGTCGTGGCTGTCGGTTTTCCTGCTGTGCCCTCCAGGGTGAAGTTCTGGTGCTCATCTGTGGCCATGGGAAAGACCACACGCTGATGGCCGTCATCATGGTCATCGTCGTCGTGGCCATCGTGATCCTCATGGCTTTCATAGCTGTCATGGTCATCATGTTCATGACCGTCGTGATCATGGTCATCAAAGCGGTCACGATCGGTGTCGTCTTCGTCTCCACCCAGGTCGTAATGATCCTCACCGTCATCATGGTCATCCTGGTCTGGACGCTCCTGAGAGCTGTCAGGATGCTGTTCATCCCGGCCATGGTGGTCTTCAGTCACATGGTCACGGTCGTCGTAGCTCTCATGGTCGTGATCTTCATCGTAACTCTCGTCTCCATGATCATATTCCCCCCGGCTGCCGTGGCGAACACGATCACGCTCGTCTTCGTGTTCGCCCATGTCATAATGGTCATCATGATCATCGGGATCATCATAGCGACCGTGCTTATCCAGGTCGTCGTGCGGGGCTGGAATGTAATGTTTCACGTGATCATCGTGGTCGTCTTGGTCATCATGGTGACTGTCGTCATGGTCGTCTTGATCATCGTGGTGGCTGTCGTTATAGATGCCCTGGTCGTCATGGTGGCTGTCGTCATGGTCATCTCTGTCATCATCGATATCATCACCATCAGCAGGATGCTGGAAGCGACCTTCTTGGCTCTCAGACTCTTTACTCTCCTCTGATTGGGCGCCTGAGGCTCTGAGGCGGTTCT
>NC_139643.1:36102224-36172224 GCF_964638095.1 Poromitra crassiceps | reverse complement strand
CTCTTCCTCCAACCAGACATCCGTCTAGCCATTTTAGGGCAGCCACCATTTTGAAACAGCGTCAGTTTCGTAACTGCGTAACTGTCTACACTGGCGTTTTCCAGATCCTCTCCTATGAATAAAAGGCTTGGAAAACGGAGGCCGTAGTATTTCTTCATGCAACATAGATTGATTTTACTTGTACTGTAGGCCTCCCTTGCTGAAACATGTACTGTAGGCCTACCTTACTGAAACATGTACTGTAGGCCTACCTTACTGAAACATGTACTGTAGGCCTACCTTACTGAAACATGTACTGTATGCCTGGCTATGAGTGATGCTGCAGCACTCATTACTCTCTATCTACAAAGTGCCAATGTAATTACTGCCGGGGCGTAGCATAAAAGCTGACAATCACCCGACTATCCGACAGTACCCGACAGTAAACCCATCTTCCTCCTCACCATTATCAGCTCTGTCTTCTCTCTTTCTGTCTGTCTGTCTGTCTGTCTGTCTGTCTGTCTGTCTGTCTGTCTGTCTGTCTGTCTGTCTGTCTGTCTGTCTGTCTGTCTCTCTATCGGGGTCCTGGGAGCTGTGTGTCATGTTGCCATGGAGATGAGAGGTGTAAATGGATGCAGTTGTCGACATGACACCCCAGCTCAGAATTCCCTCTTCCTCCAGGAAGGAACAGAGGAGTCTTTCTCTCCCTCTCTCTCTCTCTCTCTTCTCGCTCTCTCTTTCTTAGCTGCCACTGCCTTTACTTCTCTCCTCCTGCTGTCTCTTGTGTGTCTCTCTGTTTCTCCATCACACACACGCACGCGCACACACAAACACACGCGCGCACACACACACACACACAAACTGAACTTTGACATACAGTAGACGTCTCCCTTGTACGTCTGACACATCTTACACAAATGAACAAACCTATGTATGTATGTATGTATGTATGTATGTATGTATGTATGTATGTAAGTATGTATGTATGTATGCATGTATGTATGTATGTACCGTGTGTATGTATGTATGTATGTATGTATATATGTATGTATGTATTTATGTATTAATTTATGTAGTGATAGCACTATCCACAGCAGCCAACAGGTGGCACATAATGTGTGGGCATACACACACACGCACACGCGTGTGTGTGTATGCATGCGCATAACAAATCATCCTTTTCTTACCCCACGGTGCCCCCGTAGAGCCACCCACGGGTGCATGCGGAGAAGGAGCACTCCACCACGGTGTGACGCAGCTCGTCGGCTGATGCCAGGCGGGCTTGCTGTGTGGCGCAGGCCCGTTCAGCGTCTCTGAAACCCTGCAGGCCAGAGGAGTTCCTCAGCCCCATCAGGAAAACACGCCCTGAGGAGGAGAGAGAGAGAGCGGGGTCAGAGAAGAATGTTCCCACAGGTCAAAAGCTCTTGACCCCCCCCCCCCCCTCCCCCCGACAGGAAAGAGATATGACAGAGTGGATGGAACAAATATACATTCAGAGCCACCCAGCAGTGACTAAGCAGAACATTTCCCAAATGTGTGTGTGTGTGTGTGTGGGGGGGGGGGGGGATCTATATTAAAATAAAAAAAACATATCATCAATCTTTTATGTCTTCCTACGTGAAGGCAAAAATAAAAGACAAATTCCCTCTTTCCAAAAAACCCCCCACATATAGGCAAATCCTGAATTCACTTAAAATCATTTATTTTTATATTTGGATTTGGCTGAGCTATATTTTATACTGGATATATTTCAATGTTTTAAAAATGAACAGCCAGGGTCAGTAGGCCTATAGTACCCAAATGTAAAACATATATGATAAGGCACCCATCGGAAAAATCAGATAGGTGTGATGATTTAAACAACAATCTATGTGGGGAATAGCTGTACAATGGAGAATTGTGCGGCAAGCGGTGATATTAAACTTCCATGTCAAGTGTCCACAGTAGAGCTCTAGGAGGCTACCTTTCTCCTCCTCCTGTTAGTGATGGATTAACTGACTACAGGTGTCGTCAGATCAGTTTTCCAATGTTGGAACACAGCTACACATTAACCCACTGTGAAGGCATTCACTCTTTCATTGCTGCCATCATCATCATCATCATCATCTTCATCATCATCATCATCGGCAACATGCTCTCCCAATTTAGGATATTTTTCATTTTCAATTTTTACATTGAGGATTTTTTTTAACATGACCAAAGAGAGAGATGTTCAATCTTGCCCAAGTTGAAGCCATGCTTGATTAGACTGGGGATAACCCAAATTAGGCTATAGGCCTATCTAAAAAAAATAATAATAATAAAAACTAAAAAAGGAAAGAGCTCTACTATCCTGCGCACAACGCTGGCCACTCAAACCAAAGATTCAAATAGGTTTCCTACCCTTTACGCATCAGTTGATCACCTAGTAGGCTATAAAACAAAGTAGGCCTATGTATTAGGCTACTCAATATTGCTCTTAAATATGAGTTATGAGAATGAAGGACTCTAGCCGACGGTAATCGAAATGCACACGAGATGACGCTCCAGGTGCCAACCTTTTGCGCGCGAGCTTCCGCTGGTAACGGTTAGGGTACCACTGTATTATATTACCAGTTCAAATTCCCTGATGAAAAATCACAATAAAAAATCCCTTTAATATTACAATGGGAACTTATATGTCTCAACAGTGAATTTTAGTGAAATTATCTTACTTTTATTTTGATTAGTTTTTATCTGCGCTATCCATAGCTTTGCAGTGGTAGCCTATGTGTGGTAACATATTTCGAAAATGTATAATAGAATTACAGGGTAGCCTAATCCTCTTTTGTTAGGGAAAGCTTAAAAGCATAAACTTACCGTCTGCATTAATAACAGAAACCAAGGCAAAACAAGCCAAGCATCCAAAGAGAGATGATAAAATATTTTGGTTATAACGTTCCAGCATTTTTTTCCTGCGCCCTCGGTGTGTAAATCTCCCCTTTTCAGTTAAAAACAAAGTTTCCAAAAAACTTCTCGGGAATTAAATTCACGTTTAATATTGCAGCGCAAGTGGTGGAGAGAGAACACTCCCGTTATTTCCCTCCCGGTGGCAGAGGTGGACTGAGCGGATGGAAGGTGCGCTTGTTTACATGAGCGGGTGAAAACGGAAAGAAACGGTTGGTGCGGCTCGAGACCGAGGCGCGGTTTATCTCCCCAAATAGTCGCCTTCGCGAGCAGATGGAGCACCGGCGTGAAAACTCGCGTGTTCCTGTTAGTAAATACGTCACGGCTCACAATCTGAAGGTTGGGCAAAGGCGCGATGCAACACCAACTGCTGGACTGCGCCTTTACGCACAGGGAGAGAGGAGGGGGGGAGAGACCCATAGGAAGGAGAAGTCTGGTTGTTATACCAAATTTCATCATTTTCTCAGTGAGTCCAGTCCAATGTCCACTCTTGAGGAGAGGGGGAAATCACGTGGTGCCAAATGTTTGCATGTTTTATCCATTATTTACATCCTGAAGGGTTTTGGAGGGGAAAATGTGCAGGCTGGTACTCAGCAGCCAGCGTTCCTCCCGAAGTGTCCTTGAGCAAGGCACCAAACCTGTTCTCTCATTGTGAGCCACATAAGAGCCTCAGCTAGGCTAAATTCTTAAAAACGTTTATTTTAAATACACATAGAGGAGGTGACTCTTTACGTTTAGGATTGACACATTAGCAGGGCATTGCTATTTAAAGACAATTTAACACCCATTGGCTAATGAGGAGACTTGAGTCTTAATTAGGGTGTATATTACAGTCCCCTCTGCCAAGCTGACTCACAGTGCTCTCTCTCCTGCTATCTTGCTGTGTGTGTGTGTCTGTGTGAGTGTGTGTGTGTGTGTGTGTGTGTGTGTGTGTGTGTGTGTGTGTGTGTGTGTGTGTGTGTGTGTGTGTGTGTGTGTGTGTGTGTGTGTGTGTGTGTGTGTGTGTGTGTGTGTGTGTGTGTGTGCATGCGTGTACAATATGTGTGTGTCCCTTTTAGTGTGTGAGATAAAGATGGATGACCATAGCCCATATACGGCTTGGAGCACCTACAGGCATTGTTTAAATCAATCTGCAGGCAGAGATAACCAACAGGCATAACAGCAATAGCTACATACCACATCCACACCACCACCAAAGCAACACTCAAACTAAGAACCAGACCATATAAACAGAAATCTCACACCCTCACACACACACACACACACACACACACACACACACACACACACACACACACACACACACACACACACACACACACACACACACACACACACACACTGCACACACACTGCATGGATGGGGCTAGGCCTAGGGGTTGGATTTGCAGTATTCAGAGCCTGTGGTGGCAGTCCATATGCGTGAGTGTTTGGGAGTTTTCTCATCTTCGGGCGACACAAGAATGGAAGAACTCTGCTCCTCCTGCTCTGTTTGTCCCACAGAGGAAAGGAAGGAGGAGAGGAGCAGGTGAAGTGATGGAGGAGAGGAGATGAAGGAGCGGGGCGGGGCCCCTCCTCCTCTGTCTCGTCTCTCCACACCTGACGGAAGCTGATCTTTGAGCCACCTGCCGCAGGTGAGGAGGACAGCAGAGGAGAGAGAGGGAGGTACTGCAGTGGGAGAGATGATGGGTGTGATTTCAAGTGAGAGGAATTTGCAGACAGGCAACAAGAGAGACCGGGGCTGGTATGTGTGTGTGTGTTGGTGCGCATGTGTGTGTGTGTGCATGAGGATGTGTGTGTGTGCACTCAGATATCTGCATGACGCCTTGAGAAACCACACTTATCCAATCTCTCTCATGTCTCACTTTTTCCATTCACATCACTCTCTCTCTCTCACTCTCTCTCTCATCACACACTCCACTGAATTACACCCTGCTCCTATATCTGCATTCTGGCTTTCACCCCCCCTCTGTTTCTTTTTCTTTTCCAATAATCACCCTCCTCTTGGTGTCTCTCTCTCACATGGCTTCCAGTCTTCCCAGCCCCCCCCCCCCCCCCCCCCTCCCCCACCATGTATCTTCCACTCAGCGCATTGCCTCTCAAACAAACACCTTATAGATGTCCTGTAGACCCAAGAAGGGACAGGGGCGGAGCCGGAGTGTGACTGTGTTGCCTGACGCAAGCACCACTGCCACCCATATGGAGGGGTGGGCTGGGCGGTGAGGGGTGAGAGGAACAGCCCTCTGACTCACACGCGCGGGGCTATTTCTGGAGGGGGCGGGGGGTTCACAGAGGGGAGGGGAGAGCGATGGCGAGGGGGGGAGAGACAGTGATTCACACCTGTGCCATCTCGGAAAGGCTGGTGAGAATTATGTTGCTGCAGGTGTCTGTGTATGAGACAGACCCCCGTCCATACCACACACAGGTGTGTAATCTCACAGGACACACACCCCCACCACACACACACACACACACACGCAATCTATGTGATGACGGTAAACACACGTGCGCACACACACACAGCAACCACAAGATTGGTCTGAGCATGTGTGAGACCGACCGATGACTTCCCCAGTGAGACGTGTGCTGTCAGAATGAGGTGTAGTGCAGGTGTGTGAGTGACTCAGAGGAAGTCGTTGGCCTTACCGGTGCAGGCCAGGGACAGACGGAGTGAGTGGTCCCAGTTTGGTATCCATGGAAACAGCCTCCTCAGCCTCCATAAGGGTGGGGCCGGAAAAACACAGGCGCAGGTTTGGAAGCCCAGAGCACAGGCGGCAGGCGGGGGGAAACTGTGGATTGGAGAGGAGGTGATATTGATTGTGTGTGTGTGTGTGTGTGTGTGTGTGTGTGTGTGTGTGTGCGCGTGCGTGCGTGCGTGCGTGCGTGTGTGCGTGTGCATGCATAGATACATACTAGGGATGCACGCTCATATCGGCACGTCATTGGTATCGGTCGATAAAGGCTTTAAAATGAAATATCGGCATCGCCCCGAAACGATAAAATGTTGCTTTAATTATGCTCAAATGCTTGATGCTTGACTAAATACTTCATATTGTTTGAAAGAAAACATTACACAAATCAAAATATGGCATGTTTTACCTAACCTAATGTAACCCTGCGTTGTGTTGATGGTACTCTGGCAGCAACCCATGTCAGGGGCTTACCCAGGGGAGGAGCAGGATTCGATCCACCGACCTCCCTCTTCCAAAGCGCACGTGTTAGTTATGCTGGCAGAGCTGGTTAACTGGCCTTTATACAGGGGAGTGAGTTTAACCAACCTACTTGTTACCACTCTGGACTCACAAGGACTCACAGTCATTTGTTACACTAAAGTCGAAGTAGTTTTCTTATTTTAGCCAGTGAATGTATACATTTTGAAAAGCAGTATTTATGTCTGCATCTGCCAGTGGGCCATCATGATAAGAGTAGGCATAATAATGTGTTAATTCAGGAGAACATCGATGTTCTCTGAAATTCGGTGAAATTATGTGGGGGGTGGCATGCGCACATATATCGGTAGCGGCAATCAGCAAAAAAAAAAGTTATTGGATATCGGAGGGGGGGGGGGGCACAATTGTGGATCACATACACAAGTGAGCATGTGTGTGTTTTTGTCTAACATAATAGAAGCATATTGGACAGTGCACCCAATAGTATGCAATCCCTCCCAAATTGGGATAGACTTTCCTTCTTTGATATGATCTCTATTCACCTTATGCAGCACTTGATCCATTGTATCACGACTTACTGTTCAAAACGCCGGCTGTTTTACCTGCTCAAAGTAGGTCAGACGAGGTTTATGAGTCACAGGAAGTGTAAATACAATCGGAACATCTTGTATTTACACTTCCTGTTAGTCTCTCAAGCCAGACAGTCTCTTCTGCATAAGTTGAATAGACTAGCTGTGTTTGATAGAGACAATCTCTGTTTGAACAGACTCAGCCTGGCTTGACATTAGTGGAGTCTCTGGGAGTATCAGAGCACATTCAACACCGAGCTGCCAGTCACAGCCGAGTCAGGATGAGACGGGCATGGAGCTATTTAAAGGGCTGAGTTAATTAATTTGACTTTTGATGAGAGATTCTTAATTACCATGCAATGCAGTGAGACGAGACGGGGTGGGCCAAAAACTTGGAAGCACATGATGCACATGAAGGAATAAACTTTAGCATGAGACTCATGTAGGCTACGTTCTCACGCACGCGCATACATACGTAAGGAAGTTTGTTGAGTTTCGCTGGATCTTAGGTAAGAGCTCGCGAGGAGTGATCGGTTAGAACCACAGAGATGTCTTTCAGGCTTTTATTGGGAATATCAGGCAGATAGCAGGGCAAGCAACATACAGAGTAGTAGAGATATAGGTGGCTAGCAGATTACAGAGAGAGAGAACAGCATAGCATAGTAGAACATCGCTTTTATACCTCCCACATTCGAGGTATGACATAATTGGTGAGGTCACAACGTCCCGGGAGGTATGACATCATTGATGACCTCACAAGGTCACGTCTGACATCACAGTCTGGAGACAGCCTAGACCGTCTGACATCACCGATGACCTCACAGGGGAAACTCTGACATCACAGATGACCTCACAAGGTGAACTCTGACATCATCGCCGATGATGTCACGGCGGTGACATCATCGTTGGGTCGTGGGCTCCTTCGGTTCGAACAGGCCTGATGGTGGGGCATTACGGAGCCTTTTCTACAGTATACATGTTGAGATATGTATGTACAGTATATGTAGTTTAAAGCAGTAATTGTGTTTTGTAGTAATCACCCCTCAAACTTCGCTATGCATGCTATAACATGGTTTTGAATGGCTAATTAATCAATTAGTCCTATTGGCAGAGGGCAGGTGCATTGAATAATCAAGGTCAGTGGTTCTCGAAGTGGGGTCCAGGGACCCCAAGTGGTCTTTGAGGGGATTCCAGGGGTCCCCAGCAAAAAGGGTAATTCATTTTCACTATAACAGAATGTATGACTATTTTGGTCATGCATGCGTTTCATACCCTTTCTGAAATAAAACATCTAAAAGTATGACATGACGACCCTGTCACTCTGTCACTCCTGTCTTGCAGGAGCCTGGTGTTGGGCTCTTTAGGCTGATTGGGTGCACCTGGTCCCGGTGCACTCATTGGGCTTAAGAAGACCTTCAGACCATTCAGTCTCTCCCTCCTCACCGATGCATCTTTAGTTCTGTACATTTATTGAATGTAGTTTGTGTTGTCTAGTTATTTCACCTTAGTTTAAGTGACTAAATTATTGTTTTAACTTTTACTTTGGTGTATGACTTCTCATAACCCCTGTCCCGGCTCAAGGAAGTAGCAAATGAGGGGAGTCAACAATAATAAAGGTCTTCTCAACCACAATGAGGGCCCAGGTGCACCCAATCAGCCTAACGACTCCAACACCAGGCTCCTGCAAGACAGGGCCAGGAGAGTGGGAGGGTCGTCACAAAAGCTAAAATCTTATCAGATGGGAGATGCTGAGACAAAATCTAATGTGGTCTAATTTGTAAAACTGTAGAAATATTCATCTACTTTGTCTGAACATTCTGTAGCTTTTGGCCTGTCTGTAAATCAAGAAATAACATCTTGTTTTCTTTATTTCAATAAATGGCAATACGGCGTCAAAGAGAGTGCTGCAGCGGCCCCCCAGATGAAACAGAATTGTTAAATTTTATTATTTTTTCATTTACTGGAAGAGAGAGCAGAATATAAGAATGTCTGAGGATGATAATTCAGTTCTGAGGTCTCACTCTCCCTGCTGTTATCTCCCCACCTACAGTATTATGCACTAAACATCTAAATAATAAAAAACCTTGCCAGATGGGGTCAGACAAAGTCTTACCAAACAGGACTGTCTGTGACTGAATTAACAGAACATCTTTTTAGATGTCCTTGTCATTAAAACGTTTAGGAGCTTGTGACTATATTGACTATTGGCTAATAAAATCAGTGAAATCAGATCAGATGTGGATGGAGTAATGCAGACTTACTTGACCCTCCATGGCATGGCGGTTGCCTCAGCTGTCCCTGCTGAGTGCAGGCGGGGTGAAGAGAGGCTGGTTGTGTAAGTGCGCCCTCTAGCAGTGGATTTAGGGAACGCCTGTGTAAATATTATTTCATTGGAGATGCACAACTCAAACTCTAGTCTTCTTACCTTTATTCAAAACCCGCAATAATAGCACTGTTTTCAGACTCGCTCCCCTCTCTCATGTCAATACGTCCTTGGCTGCCTCGGTATGCAAATACCCGTTGCTTGGCGTGTGTGTCAGTCAGTCTGCTCTGCTGCAGATGGAGCAGACTGAGTTACATCTAGTGGATAGAAAATCTTGGACCGCGGGTTCGTGTCAGGTCATGGGTTTATTTGGCACCGTTATATATACCCGTGACTAATTGGGTAAAAACACTCAAAATTTGTTGTTAGTAAATTTTAAAAATCTCTGCAAGACCCCCACAATCAAAACAAATCGACCACGCGTGCTTTTCCCGCAGCAATGACGTCACGTAAGCCCGCCCCTTCCTCACAAATAAAAAGGAAAACACGGCGGAAAACAATAATGTCAGTCGCCACGCGGACATTTGGCGATTAATATAATGTTATGATAAACGAACGTGGGAGTTATTCGCGCGTTTATCTGGTCGTTTTAGCCGAGTTGGGGGATTTGGGTCCAGTTGACTTGCGCCGGAGCGATGAAGGGAGAGGCGGAAGTGAAGTCACTTGACAGACCGTCCATGTTATTATTGTTATTTTGGTTAGCTCTGTGATGAGACGGGCTCCAGAGCCGTTGGTCTCCGAGACAACGACCGTTAACGTTCCCCCAGGCTCGCACACCGGACCGACACTACCCTCGCCGCTGACCCGGAGACAGGAGCCTCGCCGACGGCTGGGCGGGTGAGAGGACCCGCAGCTCCAGGCAGCTCGGCTCCTACCCCGACCGACCGAAAACGGCGACAAAAACAATACGGCATTCGTCAAACGGCTCTCTCTCGCCCTAGACTGGTGTCTGTCTGCGCGGTGAGACATGAACGGCATCACCAAGGGCCGGTTCGAGGTAACGTTATGATAGAGGGAGTTGACCACCAACGATTCAACTGTTTGTTTCTCGTAGACGTGGGAGTCATACACGCTATACTGTGCGTGTTTGCGTGTGTCTGAATATGTATGCGTGTATGTGTCCGTGTCTGTCTGTGTATGTGTGTTCGACCGTGCACTGGTCTAATTTTACATGCGGGAGGGAGCCGAGGCTTTTTGTTGGTCAAGGGTAATCCGAAATCCTGTTATTGTCCAGGCGTACCAGCTGACAGCGACAACATGGAGCTCAGGACTGCGGGACAAGAGGGCTGTGGCTGGGGATAGTCTGTGTGTTAGGGCTGGCCGGGACTGGTACTGTAGCCTGAGGGGAGACAGGCTTTCAGGAGGGGACTGACTGACTGTAAATACTGGCGGTGCAGTGTAGCAGCATTTCATTTGTCAACCTTTGGATTTGGCCAATAACATTGTGTAACAGTGTTTCACATCGCAGACTGTTTGGGTGCCTTCTTTTTTCCTCTAGCAGTCACTACCATGTGCTACAGATATGGTCCTTTTGGGTCCCATGTTCAAGTAACTATGTAACGTGTATCATTTATATATTTTCTTCCATATCTTGCTGTGACCTAACATGGATATTGATGTGTATGATCGGTACACAACATGCCCATACATGTTTTCGTGTCGAAGGGCATACAAGTTTAGAGATTGCGTTGGAATAGAACTTAGATCATGACGCACAAGTCATGCATAATACCTTTGTGTTATGATCATTTTCATGCTTGGCTTTGTTGACATTTTCTTATTATGCTAACCATCCTCAAAGCAGCTGGTTATATAGGTTCCCCAAGCTGTGTTATTTATGCGAAAATATAAGCTATTCACGTTGTTGAGATTCTATTGAGAGAGATGGCACTTGACTTACTCTGTCAGGTGTTCAGCCACTGGATGCTAGTCAGTAGTGTGAACAGTGAGTGACTGAGAACAGAAGTTGGCGGTGGTGCTGATGTGTTTTGCCATATCAGTAAATTTCCCATAAGCCTCTTAGAAACAGGGTGGAAACCAGCATAATATGGTGGGAACCAACCTGGAGTATGTGTGTCAGAGGGAGAAAGAGAGAGAATGGAGAGAGAGAGAGAGAGGAGGTGGTGGTGGTGGTAGAGTAGACTGTACTCAAGGAAATGGGACAAATACCCCTGAGATGACGCTTTAGTAGGGTGGTTCTCAAAGTCGGGACCGGGGACCGCCAGGGGTCCTTGGGGGTCCGTCCGTGGTCTAATACTTTGTGTCAGTTTAGGGGTCCTTCATGTGAAAAGGTTTGAGAACCACTGCTTTAGCATAAACACATATTACCCAAGCTTCTTTTAGATGCGGTATTGCAGCCCAGCACATAGATCCATAAAACAGAAAATATGATTGTTAATGTTACATTGGTGCATAATTATTTCATAGTTTATGTGGAAAAACATGACATGAGTCATGCTCGTGCAGGTCCCAAAAAACCCCACAGATTTTCTTTTCATTCAAGACCTCAGTTGGCCTGCTAGGAATAGGAGTATGATTGCAGAGAGAGGAACTCCCTGCTCGGGAATGCTGCCCCGTTGGCACAGGGACCCGGGGCATGAGGACACCGAGGTGACGGCCATTAATGAGGAATGCATACCGGAGTTAGCTTTGAACCTGGCTTTGATTATGCAGCAGCCAAGGCCCAGATATGACGGGGCAAGTACTGCGGTCATGCCACTGTGTCTGACAGCTTCTTCCATGGGGTTAGGCTTACACAACATTGAGGTAGGGCGCAAGAGAATCAGCTGTGTGCTGCACAACGCCTAATGTCTTTGTGTGTTGCTCAGCTGTTCCACTTCCACTCCATTGAAATGTAGCGGAAAACGTATCGGTGTTCGTTAACTCACCAACGCGATCCTATCAAATAACAGCCATACTTTTTGGGGGATGCACAGCTAAGTAGTCTTTTCCAGTATCTATTCAACTATTCAAACAGGGACGGTTTTGTCTGGTACAGTTGGCAAACTGAAGCCACAACACAAAAAGGCTCTACACTACATTTGATAGTGTTACTGGGCTGGAAGGAGACCAATGCAAAGTGGTTGCCATCATTAGGGGTATCTACTGCATCGATCTATCGATTCATAATTCCTATTCCAACTACATCTACTTCTACTTCTCCATTTAATTCTAGTGTGACTTGTATCGATCTAAAATCATTTTGCAATGCAAATAACCGATTGTATCCATACTTACATACTAAGAATTTGTGCCTTGTATTTAGCACAACAAACGTTATGTGGATGTATTTTCCACACACAGAATGAATAGAGGCCTTGCACTGAATGTTTGTGGAGTCCTCTTTCTTCCTGGATGGCCGCCTGTAACCTAGGAACCTTCTTTTTGTACATGGCAATGGAACAGACAATGGTTACTATGCATTGATATATGAGAAATATATATAAACAAAAACATGGTGTCTTATTACTGTCTGGATCAACAAGTCACAGTAAAATAGCATTATCATGCTGTTCCAGTGTTTTACCTACTCTACCACTGTGCAAGTGGTTACCAATGGTTACAGACAGCCGTAGTGGAAGACAGAACTACACAAACATTCCATGCAACGCATCTATTTTTGGCCCCCAAAAAAGTAACTGTATCAATTTCAAGTCATTGAATCATCATGCATCGCTCTAAGGTTGCTTTCTCACTGGGAACGATTGCGTTCGTTTCGTTCTCTTCCGCACTCGGGAACGATTGTCCCCCCGCCCCTCTCCCCCGCTGGTCAGCTTTCACATTACAGCATTTCTTCCACACTCGGAAACTGAAGAGAGTGCACTGACTTGCATCATCACCTATGCCTGGAGTTGATCGTCGCCCGTTTGTTGTCTATGTGGTTCGGAACGGTTGGCTTTCACACTCGCAAGTGTTCCGTGCCCGGGCACGCCAAAGCGCTCCCCAGATCACCTTTTCAAGTGGATCCTGTCACGGTTCCCCCGTTGCGCGCCCCTGGGCACAGAACGGAACGGTACGCAACGTTCACACTCGTCAAATGTTCCAAAACTGGGGTAAATTTGGGGGACAAGTGTGCTCGGGAACGGTACCGGGGCGCAAGTGAGAAAGCACCCTTAATGAGGCAATATCGCCCTTGTAGCGTATCGCAACCACGTATCGTGATACGCATCGTATCGTTAAAACGTATTGTTACACCCATAGTGTATCATGCTAGTTTGGGTAAACCCAGCCTCCACGTGACCTCTATGTGCTATCAGTCACGAAGTCTTCGTGACTGGGTTTACCCAGGCTAGTATCATGCATCACCAGGCTTGATCACAACCTATCTAGATTAGGTCGTTCCAAAATTCTCTGTATAAGCACATGTATGTAGAAGGAGAGGTCAGAGGTGAGTGACATTGGGTGGTTTTGAATGAAGTCCTAAGTTTGGAACACCATCTCTGGCTTTGGAGCTGGAGAGACATGGATCAATCTAGTCCTTGGAGAAGCCAAGTCCCCTCCCTAATAGTCAATCAGCTGATGTGTACAGCAAGATTAGGGTCAGTTTACTTCCCCATCGCTCAATTCGGATTGTAATTTGAAACGGAAAGTCATTTGATAACGATAAAGACTCTACTCTCAAACATTCCCACAGTAGATAGAGTTGATATACGGAAGGGACTTGACCCCAATTCTCACGGGTAGATTTATGAAATTGTGTTATTCAAAGTTATTATCAGGGGGTTATCTTCAGCGGGGACTGACGATGGAAATGGTTTTTTAGTAATGAAACTATTCAGGGGCGTTATTGGACAGAGTTAATCTTAAAGTTAATTAAACCTGTGTTTCGAACCTTTTCGCCTGCCGCGATGTTACCTGAGCTGTTAAGGATGTTAAAATTCAAACCAGCTTTGGTTCATGTTTGGCCGGGCCACCTCTCTTCTTGACCCCACTTCCTGTCATGGCGTTCACTTCCTCCCTCTCTCCCTCTTCACCTCTCTCTCCCTTCTCCCTCTTTTCTTTCCTGTCATCGTCCTCTTAGTCGCCCCTTTTTCTCCCATGCCTTTGTTTTCCTCAGTCTGTTACTCCCCCCTACCACCTCTCTCTCTCTCTCTCTCTCTCTCTCTCTCTCTCTCTCTCTCTCTCTCTCTCTCTCTCTCTCTCTCTCTCTCTCAATTCAATTCAGTTCGAAATGGCTTTATTGGCATGATAAGGTGCATCTTACATTGCCAAAATATACATATAGCAACACTTTGTAATTAAAAAAGCAAAAACAAAAAACAAGACATTTTGTTACTCAGTAACAGTAACTCTCTCTCTCTCTCTCTCTCTCTCCCTCTCTCCCTCCCCCCAGGCGGTTGTGTGTGTCATGGAGCTAGCTGTAGCTCAGACATTCCAAAATAAACCTTTCTGGTTTCTCTATGCATTTCCTTACTCCCCTATTTCTGTTACGTTTGTGTGTGTGTGTGTGTGTGTGTGTGTGTGTGTGTGTGTGTGTGTGTGTGTGTGTGTGTGTGTGTGTGTGTGTGTGTGTGTGTGTGAGAAACAGCAGGGAGTCCCCTCATTAGATAGAGTTTCCGAGCCTTTAGAGGATACAAGTGTATCACTGGCATCTCACAGAGGCACAGAGGACGTGGGTGTATGCGCCGTAATTTAAATTCATGGATGAACACAGCCCACCTGATCTCGAATGTTCTGCCTCTGTTCTCCACACAGAGAGGCACTGACTAGAATTACCTGCTACTAGTGTGTGTGTGTGTGTGTGTGTGTGTGTGTGTGTGTGTGTGTGTAGTGTGTACATGGCGTGTGTGTTTCCCAATCAGCAGATGGCCAGACATCCAGCGAGTAGACTAACTAATTGAGCTAAGCATGCCAGCGAGCTGAGCAGGCTAACGGAGTTAGCTGAGCAGGCTAACAGGGTTATAAGAAGCTTGTATGGAAGGGAAATGAGAAAGCCGAATGTAACCTTCACTTGTTTATTTAGAATAGCTTAAGTAAGTAATAGGTTACTTCTCAGGAGCTTATGGAATACTAGGTTCATCGACACTTTCACTGCAATCCAATCATCCAATTGTATTTTCAGTCCAATTCAAAAGCGAGTGCCGTTTCATAAAGCAATAAATGGCAATCTCACTTTTACATTTGAGTTGAAGGACCCCCTCGAAAACGAGATGGTCCATCATCATAGTCACAAGGGGTTTATCCTCCAATAGAATTTGTAATGAATAAAAATCGTCCTGGTGTAGCCCTGTATTTGCCTGGTGTCGAGTGCTGGTACTAATAACGGCGGTAATGCTGCTGTGTGTTCTTGTATGTTTGGATGCCTGTTACCATGGTGACAGCTTATGTCTTTCTCTTGACCAGCAGACAAACGCACGTAGCACGTAGCACGTAGCACTAACGTCAACGTTGTTGTTTTTCTTGTGTCTCGGCAGGTGTTCTCGAACAGCGATGAAGCCCCCATTAACAAGAAGCTCCCCAAAGAGCTTCTGCTTAGGTAAGATTAATATCATGGGACCTCCCCCTCAATGCACACGCACACACGCAAACACACACACACACACACACACACACACACACACACACACACACACACACACACACACACACACACACACACACACACACACCATGTGCATAAACCCACACAACACAAAATACCACACCACACCCTGGGGCAGGGGGTTTAGGTCAGGGTTACTCATTAGCAGAGGTAGCCTTGAGTGAGCGTGTAGGGGTGTAGGTGTGTTTAGGTGTGTGTGTAGGGGTGTAGGTGTGTGTGTGTGTGTAGGGGTGTAGGTGTGTGTAGGTGTGTGTTTGTCTCGTCACTAGTCTGAAATGAGATTCTGTTAACAGACCAATATTTCCTCCTGCAGCAGCTGTGCGTGTCCCACAAATGTGGCCACACACACACACACACACACACACGCTTTGCGACACGTGGATTTATAGACGGTATTCACAGAATTGTGTTGCTAGGGAACATTTTGAAACCTAGCTTATTTCCTGCCAGCTAAAGTATTGGGAAACACTGCAACAGGAAGTATGCTAGGGGCAATCAATTTATATGCTGTGTAGTCTTGAAAGGGATGCACCTGCCTGTACTTCTGTGGACACCTACACTGTTGTTTTCTGTACTTGAGCACTGTGTGTGTGTGTGTGTGTGTGTGTGTCAGTGCATGTGTTGCGTGTGTGTGTGTGTGTGTGTGTGCGTGCGCACGTGTGTGCATGTGTGAGTGAGTGTGTGTGTGGGTTTGTGTGTACGTACGTGTGTGAAAGATACACTCATGGCCCTATGCAAACACTACAGTATGGCTGTTTGTGTCTGTGTGGGCTATAAATAGCCTGTCTTGGTAGTAAATAGCTGGTGGGGAATTCCGCAGTGCTCTGCTCTCCTGCTGCTCCAGCTGTGCCTGACAGAGACTACCAGTTATCACCAGCACACTTTCCCTGGTGGACAGACGAATTCACGTGCACGCACGCCACGCATGCCACGCACGCTACGCACGCACGCACGCACGCGCACGCACATGGAAACGACACCACATGACCTATTGTCACATGTATCATGTTGAGACACACAACACCATCCATGATGAAGGCTCTCTGTGATTGATTTCCTACAAAATAAAAGCCAGGTAATGTCGGCCTGCCACTTAATGGTGCTTTGGTTTCACACCGCTGACTGTGGGCGGAGCTTTTTATATTTGTCATTTATTCTGTCCCACCACCGCCATGTCTGTCTGTCTCGTGAACACAATATGTCAAGAACAATATGAAGGATAGAAAATTAACACACCACTATCCACCTTATTTCTAGCGGCCATGATGCCTATGCGTTTTTCTTCTGGTGTGATCTTCCCAGCCTTGTTGCTGACAGCTTGACACCCGTCTGGGCGAACGGAGCAAATCACTAATCAGGTCCAGCTTGGCAAAAATCTCGTCGATAAATATCCCTTTAAGAGCGCAGTGCGCAGCCTACTGTGGCTAATGTTAGCGGCTAGCTAGCTATGATACATGGCAGTAAAACGCCACTAAATGACCAAATTGATTTACCTTTTAACCATTTCGAGTAACACTTTCCATACGGACCCCCAGCGTTGGTTAGTTGTTTATAACGTGACTATATTTATAACTTTTATAACGTACTCCAGTTTCCGGTTTATAATTCGGGTCTGCAGCCAAAGAGTATAACAAAGGAAATGGCAAGCTGCAACAATAAGTCACGTTAAACCGGAACTTGTACCCACAATTATTTGTACAGTGGGGCATTCAAAAATAAGGTGGATAGGTTCTCTTCATAGAGCAGATAGTAGTAGAGCACCTTGCTGAACCAACTACTAGAACTCCTTCATGGTTTGAGATACAGAGTTCATATTAATACCACCCACGTGTTATGTGAAGACATTATACATATGTGCTAATTAATGTATGAATTAGCTTAATTAGTGAACTCATCAGCATGGTTGTGTTTAATACATTATGGTGATGGACTGTACATTGTAGTGAGACATGAGGCAGCTCATGGTGTTCTCCAGTCTAGTGGGTGCCATGTAAACAGGTGTTATCTAGGCCATGGGTATAAACTGTGAAAAGGGTGCCATGATATATAGTCCTGTCTGACAGACATGCCTCCGAGAGGTTTCAGACTTGTTCAGGGTCGCCTTACCGACAAGCGCTGACTCGGCACCCTCCCCACCATCCAAACTCATGTCTGACTACAGTTACTATAGCAACCAGTGCCAGCCCCACGGCGAAGGCTTCACTCTGTCTTCTCTAGCCATGCACGACGGGCCAGGTGTACATTTTTGTCAACAAATGGGTCTATACTCCATTAAAATCCCATTATGTACCATGTCAGGAAAACAAGAGTAGCAGACAGGATTTGAGGCAACACTCAAAAGGCTATCAACGTATTCTTTACTCTGTCCAGAACCAGCTTGCTTCAGTGAAAAACAACAGCAGCAACAAGAACAACAACCACAGCAACAACTTATGTCTCAATTTGGCCCTCAGGCCCATAGGTGGGGCTAACAAAAGGCTAATAAAAGGCTAACAAGATGAGAATCAGAATCAGGATCAGCTTTATTGGCCAAGTATGTACAAATACGGTTTGCATTGCTCTCAATGTACTCACACAAAAAAGGTGTGCACAGGCTATGACAAACAAAAGACAGGAGTGCATTTAAACAGTTATATTACAATAATAAGTGTGTGAAATTTGATTTTAAATACATATATGAATTAAATGTATGTACAGTATATGTATAAATAAGCCACACAGGGTTGACAAACAATGATCGATTCTAAAAAATAGTTGACGATTAACTTTCTGACGATCGAATAATCAATTCATCATTGCAGCTCTGCTTTGGAGGAGTTCAAGTCCTGGATGGAGGGCAGGTTGGCACTGATGATTTTCTCTGCAGTCCTCCTGACTTCTGTGCCTGTCGTGTTTGGTGGCAGAGCCAAACCAGACAGTTTGTACTTTGTGAGCTGGCGTAGGACGTGCAACCTCTGCTGGGCCTTCTTGATGATGGTGCCTACCTTGGCCTCCCACATAAGGTCCTGGGAGATAATAGATCCCAGGAACTTGTAGGATTCCACCGTAGACACAGTGCTGCTGTTGGATACGGTGAGAGGGGAGGGGGCAGTGCTGGGGGGCTCCTCCTGAAGTCCACTATTATCTCTACAGTTCTGAGCTTGTTCGGCTCCAGGTTGTTCTGACCGCACGCACCAGAGAGGGCCAGCTGTTCAACCTCCTGTCTGTACGCACGCAGACTCGTCACCGTCTCGGATGAGGCCGATGATGACCCTCATCTGCAAATTTCAGGAGTTCGACAGATGGGTTCCCCAATGTGCAGTCGTTCGTGGAGAGGAGGAAGAACCAGGGGCAGAGCACACACCCCTGGGGGGCGCCAGTGCTAATTGACCGGGTGCTGGATGTGATTTCCCCTGGCCACACTGCTGCGTCCTGTCTGTCTGAGGACGTGCGTATGTCTCAGTGCCAGTCCAGCTGAGTCATTCTAAAGAGCGACGGCTGCTCTCAAACAATTACACTCGTAGTTTTGAGTGCACTCTATCAGATGTCAGATGGGCTAACGGGACTTGTCAAAATCACCTTGACTCATTGGCTCTCTGTGTGTGCGTGTGTGTGCGTGTGCGTGTGCGTGTGCGTGTGCGTGTGCGTGTGTGTGTGTGTGTGTGTGTGTGTGTGTGTGTGTGTGTGTGTGTGTGTGTGTGTGTTGTGTCTGTCAGACAGAAGAGTTATGTGGTTGGTTGAAGGTCTCTCTCACAAATAATGGAGCACAGAGTGTTTGATTAAAGCAGACAGTCAATCAATGACTAGCGTCACACGGTCACAGTCATTAACCAGTTATCAGAGAGGGGATCGATAAGCGGCCCCCTGATTGGTCAGCTTCTCTGTTGGCCTCCAATCAATGTAGGAACTGTGTGCTCACTGCTTACGTGTGTATACCTGTGTGTGTGTGTGTGTGTGTGTGTGTGTGTGTGTGTGTGTGTGTATGTATGTATGGGAGTCTTTGCATTGCTTTGTTGATTGTATGCATGTGCTCTCTGACACAGGACTGTGGTATAGATTGAACATGTCCCAACATGCCCCAGCCCAACGCACGCACGCACGCACGCACGCACGCACACACACACACACACACACACACACACACACACACACACACACACACACACACACACACACACACACACACACACACACACACACACACACACACACACACACACACACAAACACACACACAGCCTTTGTCTCAGTCTATATGAAGGGAACAATGCCCAGCTCCTGTTTCCGAGAGTTAAAAGGACATTCCAGTTCAGCTGCACTGGATGCTTTGGCACCGTGCCAATTCTCTGTCACCAACGTTTCCTATAGAACAGTGCTACGCAACCTTGCCCTAAAAAAAATCTTTGTAAGAGCCACAATCCCCCCCAAAAGTCCCTTTCCTCTATTTATTTATTTATTTATTTATTTATTTATTTATTTATTTATTTATTTATTTATTTATTTATTTATTTATAAATAAATAAAGGAGCCACAGGTTTCTCTAGAGCCTCGGGGTTGAGTATATCACTGCTATAGAATGAGCAGTGAATGGCAATTTTATCTGATAGGAGGTATGTTAGGAGGTATGTTTGTTTCTTATATGTGTGTTCATCTGTGCTCGCCTGCGTGTGTGTGTGTGCGTGTGCGTGCATGTGTGTGTGTTTGTCCTGGTCTGTCTGTGGCCTTGCCTGTCTGAGTGCCAGAGATTACTCATTGGCAGATTAATGGCTTGAGCTGAGCCAGTGTGCGGCTGCATGCAGCCCTCTGTGGCTCAAACACTTCCCTCTCCTCCTGCAATAAAGCCACTATAGACAATTCTGTCTTCTATAGCAGAAACCCTTTAGAGGCACACGCAGATGCATCATTATTACATCACACAAAGGACACATACAATAAAGTTGAATAGGCTGCTAATGCATATTCATGTCGGATGTCTTTTTCTGGGAGTGATCACCGAACTGAGACAAACTCATGATCTCTCTCTCTCTCTCTCTCTCTCTCTCTCTCTCTCTTTCCAGAATATTCTCTTATCTAGATGTGGTGACACTCTGTAGGTGTGCCCAGGTATCCAAGGTAAGCACCACCTGCTTTACACCACCAAACCACTTGCTGCTGCACTCTCTGTTTTTAACCAATTCACCATTTTGAAAGCTGTGTAAATGTGCATAATATAGCGCCATCCACTGGTTGGATATATGCAAGTGGACCAGTGCTGTGCCAGAATGCACTGCAGCTGTTAGCCATTTAATGAATGAGCTATCTGTGAATAATAACAAGGGCTTGGCAAGTGGCCTCTGAATGCAGAGCTGCAGCGGCTAACTGCTCTTACAAGAGCTCCAATGTATTCCTATAGGGAGAATGTCACTTCCCCTTTGCTACATGTGACTTCCTGTGACCATATTTATTTATTTATCCTTTATTTATGCAGGAAGGTTCACATATTGACACAACGTAGAACCCCCCCACTATCATTTAGGCATGCCTAGAACATTTACAGAATAATGTACAGAATGACACATAATGACAGTCATAAAACAGTCATAAACATTCATAACGCCTCCTTCATGTTCATGACAGGTGTTGTGTCGTGCTTATCACAGTGTCATGTTTGCGTTATGAACACCCCTTCAAATAAAGTGTTACCGATTGTTGTTTCTTGTCTGTTGAGCTTCACAAAGCTACTGTGTGGACTTGAATTCGCAACCTTTTATGGGGGGCTGCTCAAGAAGTGACAGCAGCAGCTACTGCAGCAGCTCTGTGAACAAAGAGAAACCTGAAGTGGGCATATTATTTGATGTGTACTGCGCCACTGAGTCAAACCCACAGAGGATCACACAGTGGACAGTGGTCCACAGAGAGTCACACAGTGGACAGTGGTCCATAGAGGGCCACACAGTGGACAGTGGTCCACAGAGGGTCACACAGTGGACAGTAGGGCATTCACGACTAGTGAATTTTACTAGTCGACTAGTCGTCCCTAAAGGTAGTCGACTAGTCGACTAGTCTTTTTTTTTTTATATATATATTTTTTATCTTTAAGAAAGAACATGAGGTATTTACACGACATACATGGACTATCATATCCCATATCCCATATCCCCCACAAAGAACATCAAAACACAACAAAACAAAACAAGAAAACTGCATAAAATACACAATAATCCAAGAACAAACAAGACTATTGGACAAACAACCAAACAAAAACAATGCATTGAGCTCCTATCCTGATAAGCCTAATGACACTGGGGTAAAAAGTTCTTAAAGTCAAACTCTATGTGGTTGCCATATTTTGGGGATGTCTAAGAATCTGCCTTTGCTCTTGTAGTAAATGTTATCCAACGTATGGTAGCTTGAGAGTTCATTCCACCAGTGAACTACAGCTGGGGGATTGGATGCTTTCCAATTTAAAGCTATGCATTTCCTAGCTGCCAACAGGGCAAGATCTATGTATTTACTTTGAATGCATTGTTTTTGTTTGGTTGTTTGTCCAATAGTCTTGTTTGTTCTTGGATTATTGTGTATCTTATGCAGTTTTCTTGTTTTGTTTTGTTGTGTTTTGATGTTCTTTGTGGGGGATATGGGATATGATAGTCCATGTATGTCGTGTAAATACCTCATGTTCTTTCTTAAAGATTAAAAAAAAAAAAAAAACGACTAGTCAACTACTAAGCACAGTGTCGACTAGTGTGTTGACTAGTGGTTTTACTAGTCGACTAGTCTGTGAATGCCCTAGTGGACAGTGGTCCATAGAGAGTCATACAGTGGACAGTGGTCCATAGAGGGTCACACAGTGGACAGTGGTCCACAGAGGGTCACACAGTGGACAGTGGTCCACAGAGGGTCACACAGTGGACAGTGGTCCACAGAGAGTCACACAGTGGACAGTGGTCCACAGAGAGTCACACAGTGGACAGTGGTCCACAGAGAGTCACACAGTGGACAGTGGTCCACAGAGAGTCACACAGTGGACAGTGGTCCATAGGGGGTCACACAGTGGACAGTGGTCCATAGGGGGTCACACAGTGGACAGTGGTCCACAGAGGGTCACACAGTGGACAGTGGTCCACAGAGGGTCACACAGTGGACAGTGGTCCAATGTGTCCTTTGAATTTCAACCACATATCATGATCAACACGCTCACCTCCCACGTTCCCCCACTGCTGTCTGACCCACTTGTCTTGTCTGTGTCTTTCCACAATCTGTCTCTCTCTCTCTCTCTCTCAGGCATGGAATGTTCTGGCCCTAGATGGCAGTAACTGGCAGAAGATCGACTTGTTCAACTTTCAGACAGACATAGAGGTGAGTTGTGTGTGTGTGTGTGTGTGTGTGTGTGTGTGTGTGTGTGTGTGTGTGTGTGTGTGTGTGTGTGTGTGTGTGTGTGTGTGTGTGTGTGTGTGTGAGTGTGTGAGTGAGTGAGTGAGTGAGTGAGTGAGTGAGTGAGTGAGTGAGTGAGTGAGTGAGTTAGCGAGCGAGAGAGAGAGAGAATGTATTTGTGTGGGCACACTAGCATGCACATGAATGTGTGTGTTCGTTGAGTAGCATTATCAAGCCCACTGCCCAGGGCTTAGTGTTGGGTCAGTAGGCTTTGGTACTGACTGTCTGTGACGTCACAACTGATCCTCTGTCCACTGAGTAGCCCAGGTCATATTAGGCTCTGTCTCTCTCTCTCTCTCTCTCTCTCTCTCTCTCCCTCCCTCTCACCCCCCTCTCAATTCAGATTTATTGGCGTGGCAAATTAACATTTATGTTGCCAAAGCATGGCATGGTCAGCTGTAGCTCAGGAGGTAGAGCAGGTTGTCCACTAATCGCTTTGGATAGAAGAGGCCGGTGGTTCGATCCCCACCGCCTCCAGTGTGCATGTCGAAGTGTCCTTGGGCAAGATACTGAACCCCAAATTGCTCCTGATGGTGTGCCAGCACCCTGTGTGGTAGCTTGCCGCCATCAGTGTATGAATGTCTATGAATGTGTGAATGCGTGAATACTCATTGAATACTCATTGTAAAGCACTTTGAATAAAACCGCGATATAAATGCAGGCCATTTACAAGGTGTACATTACTTGTACATTAACATAAAACGGAGCAAATATAACACAACAAAGAGTAGAAACCAAACAATACAACTATCACAGCTATACCAAGGAAATCAATCTGTCTCTCTTTCGATCCCGTTGGGGGTGGGGCTGTCAGTTCTGTGGGGCAGTAGAGACAGTGGAGCAGTTGTTTCTGACCTGTGATAGCCTCGGGGGTTTGCTGAGGACACTGGAGGGCTGGTGCACCAAGCTCCCTTGTTGTACTGTACATAGGTGGGCCCAGATACAGGTTTGTAGAGAGGATGAAGGTATTGACTGCTTAACTTCATTTTGGGATAGACTGATTAAATTGGCCACTTGGAAAACAACAGTAGACATGTCCATGTAAACACAGTCCACATGGAAAACATGTGGACTGATCCAGGCACTCGTCCTGTCCCGCCTTGACTACTGTAATGTCCTATTGGCGGGGCTACCTGCCTCGGCCATCCAACCCCTCCAACTCATTCTAAATTCTGCTGCCCGTCTGGTGTTCAACTTACCTAAATTCTCCCATGTCACTCCCCTTTTTCGTGACCTTCACTGGCTCCCCATCTTGGCCCGTATCAAATTCAAGACCATGGTACTGACCTACCGTGCAGTTCACCGGTCAGCCCCGCTCTACTTACAATCCCTGGTCAGCTTCCAAACATCCCACCGTTCCCTCCGCTCCTCCACCTGCACGGCTCGCCTCGCCCCTCCATCGCTACGTGGCCCCGGGGAACGCTTGTCTCGTTCAAGACTGTTCTCCTCCATGGCTCCGCAATGGTGGAATGAACTTCCCCCCTTCGTCATGCTGGCCGAGACACTGCCGATTTTTCGCCGGAGACTAAAAACTTACCTTTTCGGGCTACACCTGGGTCCCTCCGGAATCGGTTAACCCTTATTGATTATATATGGTTTTAGTTATGTTTTCATTGTTTGTATTTCTCTGAATGAATTGTATTGAAATGTGATGTAAGTCGCTTTGGATAAAAGCATCTGCCAAATGAAATAAAGTAAAGTAAAGTAAAACATGTCCATGTAAACACAGTCCACATGGAAAACGACAGTAGACATGTCCATGTAAACACAGTCCACATGGAAAACATGTCCATGTAAACACAGTCCACATGGAAAACGACGGTAGACATGTCCATGTAAACACAGTCCACATGGAAAACATGTCCATGTAAACACAGTCCACATGGAAAACGACGGTAGACATGTCCATGTAAACACAGTCCACATGGAAAACGACGGTAGACATGTCCATGTAAACACAGTCCACATGGAAAACTACAGTAGACATGTCCATGTAAACACAGTCCACATGGAAAACTACAGTAGACATGTCCATGTAAACACAGTCCACATGGAAAACTACAGTAGACATGTCCATGTAAACACAGTCCACATGGAAAACTACAGTAGACATGTCCATGTAAACACAGTCCACATGGAAAACTACAGTAGACATGTCCATGTAAACACAGTCCACATGGGCACGCCTAGTAGACATGTCCATGTAAACACAGTCCACATGGGCACGCCTAGTAGACATGTCCATGTAAACACAGTCCACATGGGCACGCCTAGTAGACATGCTGAAAAGCGAGAGCGGCACCTGAAAGCCTGAATTGCTCAATGCTCACCACACCATCCAGATCACCTGTGGCTTTGACTTACAACTGAACATTTAGCCCAGTGTGATGTAGTGATTGTATTCTCCATGTATGTACATAATATAACTGATTATTGATTAATGTACTTAATGTACTCCCTCTCTCTCCCTCTCCCTCTATCTATCTATCTATCTATCTATCTATCTATCTATCTATCTATCTATCTATCTATCTATCTATCTATCTATCTACATATCTGTCTGTCTGTCTGTCTATCTCTCTCTGTCTGTGTCTTTATATCTGTCTCTTCTCTCTTTCTTTCTGTCGCTCTCTGTCCCTGTGTCTCTCAGGGGCGGGTGGTGGAGAACATCTCCAAGCGTTGTGGAGGCTTCCTGAGGCAGCTGAGTCTGAGGGGCTGTCTGAGTGTAGGAGATGCATCCATGAAGTGAGGCCCTATTTGTCTCTCTGGCGCACACTGATGATGTAACAAGTGTCGTTCTGCTTTGACTCTTCTCACAAGTCAGTTTGGTTCCTCCATAGTCTTCTCTTCAGTGACTCTGTTTAAAGTCAACTTCAACATGCGTAATGCTACTTGACGCCCAACGGATTTTATTATCCCTCTGGCGCCGAAGCCATTTTTTTTCCAGCCATTTTGGTCCGTCTGGTCTCCTTGTGTAATAACGCTTACAAGTATAACCTCATCAAGTAGTGATAGACATCTTTTTTTTCAGGACAACCTGCACTAGCATAATATGTATGCTGCAATGATGTTACATGAATGTATAAATTGGTATATGACATAAAGACAAAAGAAAAAAACAAAGCGGAAATTGAATCTCACAGACATTCAAATCACACAGAGAACAATAATAACAAAGGTTTTTGGCAATTGAAAATTGTTCCCCCAAGTCTTAGTGATCATGGAGGGGGAAACAATTTACGTTATTAGTTGCACACATCAAAAACTATTTACAGTCCTTTTATTTTTTCACCCAATAGTCTCCAAAAGGACATTGTAGTTCAAGGCTGGATTGCAAAGCTTCTGAAAGGGCTGCAATCACACCGGAGCCATCCTATTAAGCTTTCAGAGGAAAAAACACTGAGTGAATCATACTGTCCCAGAGATATGGTACTCAATGTAATATTCAGAGTATATTCTTGCTACCACATATGATATCGCCAAGAAATAGGAGTCTCCCTATTTCTAACCCTCTCTCCCGCTGTGATTAGTCATTTCTTGTTAATCTGATATAATAGTGATACAAATCCAATGGCTGTAGCAGATGAGATTTATTAACATAATTCTGGCTTTTATTGAGGTTTTGGGGGCCGTTTTGTTTTTCTTTGAGGACCTTGGGGGTCCAGGGGCCAGGTCCGGCCCTGGGGCCACATTTTGCCCATGTGTGTGCTAGAAGCTCTTCTTTGTTTGATGTTGATTTCATTTCCTCACACAGTGTGACAGTGTCACAGTAATACAGTGTGCACAAAAAAGAAGAAGAAAAGAACAAAGGCAATGTAATGCTGTTCTCACATGAAACTATTGTTGCACCTCTAGATCTGTTGATGTTACATGCTTTCCCTTGAAGGTTTACATCGCTCTTTATAAGGCTTTCATATAAGAGCAACATTTTAAGATGAGCAAATAGTTGGGCAATAGCTGTGCGAGAAACTCCAGAGGGATTGTAGATAACTCTGTAACAGTTCTCTTGATTGGCTCCAGAGCAACTCCCAGCATCTTGTTGGATGAAGCGACACTGGAGTGACTCCCTCTCTCCCTCCCTCCCGTTCCACTCTGTTTGCCCCCTCCCGTTCCACTCTGTTTGCCCCCTCCCGTTCCACTCTGTTTGCCAGGACGTTTGCTCAGAACTGCAGAAACATTGAGGTGTTGAATCTGAACGGCTGCACCAAGATCACAGACAGCACCTGCCTCAGCCTTAGCAAGTTCTGCTCCAAACTCAAACAGCTGGATCTCACCTCCTGTGTGTCCGTCAGCAACCACTCCCTCAAGGCCCTCAGGTAACACGCGTACACTCGCCTCCACCGTTGCCCCTAGCAACTAGCCCTGGGTCGTGCGCCATAACCCATGACCCATAACCACAACTCTAAAATGGCCCTTTTCACTGTCCAAACTGTCACTTATCCATTCAAGCCCCTCCTCACAACGACTGCATATGCATAAGATCTCTCTCTCTCACACACACACACACACACACACACACACACACACACACACACACACACACACACACACACTCCATTCTAAACTCGACTCTACAGTGAACTTTGAGAAGAGGGTCCATTTACTCAAGTGGAATATAAGACCTGTTTTTTTTATGCTTCATTTTGTGTGTGTGACTGCGCGTGTGTGTGATCATGCTCAGTGATGGCTGCAGAATGCTGGAGATGTTGAACCTGTCATGGTGTGACCAGATCACGCGTGACGGCGTTGAGGCTCTGGCTAGAGCCTGCACTGGTTTACATGCACTGTTCCTCAGAGGCTGCACACAGGTACAGTAATGTAAATGTACACGCACACACGCACACACACACACACGGCCATCTTTTGCCTTCTTGATCTGCATTTTAGGAGCATAACAGGCCTAACCGAAGAGGAGACGATTCCTCTCTCTGTCCCCAACCAGTCTATTTTCCAGCACTTGGCTGTTGTTTTTCACCGTATTGGTGGTTGTGTTTATTGTGGATGTAGTGATCTGTGTGCTGCTGGCATTTTCTCCTACTTCTCACTGTGAGGTGCCAACATTTCCACTGCTTTAGACCTGCTCCTCTTTTCTTGCCCAGAAAGCAATGGAAAGAATCCCACGCATCACCTACCTACCAAACATGGTGCACAGTAGTCCCATACTGTATATGCCTTATCTTGACACATACACCCACAGACACATTATTGATCTGTGCCTTGATTGACAAAACTATTTATTTGATTCAGTTGGACGATGGAGCATTGAAACACTTGCAGAAACACTGCCCAGAACTCACCACCATCAATATGCAGTCTTGCACAGTAAGTAAAGAATTTGTTGTGGGGAGGGAGGGAGGGAGGGAGGGAGGGAGGGAGGGAGGGAGAGATTCATAGAGTGGGTAAAGTAGAGTGAGTAATGTGTGAAAGATGTGTCTATATGCCTATATGTTTTAGTAATCTGTAGTGTGTGTGTGTGTGTGTGTGTGTGTGTGTGTGTGTGTAGCAAATAACAGATGATGGCCTGGTCAGCTTGTGTCGGGGATGCCACAAGCTGCAGATCCTCTGTGTGTCCGGCTGCAGTAACATCACTGATGCCTCCCTCACTGCACTGGGACTCAACTGTGCCCGACTCAAGTGAGATCAAACGCACGCACGCACACACACACAACACACACACACACACACACACACACACACACACACACACACACACACACACACACACACACACACACACACACACACACACACACACACACACACACACACACACACACACACACACACACACACACACACACACACACACACACACACACACACTGACATCAACAGCTTGCCTCAACCTTTACCCATATTCTCCCCAGGCACTCTGACTACGATCATTTTCAAAAATGGACTAGAATCAAGCAAGTACTGATTCTATATAGTCCCATGTGCATTCATGCTTCTGCAAGTACTTAAAATGGCCAAAGTCAGACGACGTTATGAATTGTGAACAAAACATCCTACATCTTGGTACACAAGTATTTCAAATACTGTACATTCAAAAAAAGTTAGTATTGAATTTGTTCAGCACAATTGTAAAATACTCTGCAAACCAAAGGTGTGACTAGCTTCTGTTTATAGTCTGCTGTTTGGCCCCGTCTGGACTCTGTGACCTCCAAATGCACCCCACTGAGTCCTGCAGTGCTCTTCAGTAGCCCTCCCCATATCCTATAACAGGCTGAGGATCCTTGATTAAGTGTTGTTAAGTACACTTACCCACAATCACCCTGTGCAATGTTTACAGCGGAACCTTCACAAGTGTGTGTGTGTGTGTGTGTGTGTGTGTGTGTGTGTGTGTGTGTGTGTGTGTGTGTGTGTGTGTGTGTGTGTGTGTGTGTGTGTGTGTGTGTGTGTGTGCTCGTGTGTGTGTTTGTGTATTCTCAGAATCCTAGAGGCCGCACGATGCTCGCATGTGACGGATGCTGGGTTCACTGTGCTGGCCAGGGTGAGTGTCATTTCTCTCTCATTCTTTCTTCTCCCATTTTCTCTTCTTTGAACCTTTTTGTTTGGTTTTAATTGAACGCTTTGGTTTTCATATCGTCTAACTAATTGATATGTTTTTTGTTTTCTTCACAGAATTGCCATGAGCTTGAAAAAATGGACTTGGAAGAATGTATTTTGGTAAGAGAGGATTCTGGCAATATCACGCTCGATCATGTTTTATCTGCTGGATTCTATCTGGTGGATGTGGATGATTTCATTGACTTCAATCCATTTGCCCGGGTTTAAATTAGAATATATGACTGATGTGAATGAATGTACAATGACAGGGCTATTTCTCCCATGAAGAAGAAGAGTGAGCAGTCCTCTCACTTCAGTAATTGAAAGTATTTAGACAGTCAGAAAGCAAAGAGGGAGACACAGGAGAGAAAGTTCTGGTGAGATTCAAACATAGACTCAAATATGGAACATGTGGATCCAGAAGCTGTGGACTGATCCACTCCATCGTCTCCAGACATTAGTGCATGCAACTATACGCTGATCACTCTTGTCCTCCCGCTCTCCTCAGGTGACCGATAACACCCTGGTTCAGCTCTCTATCCACTGCCCTCGCCTGCAAGCGCTGGTAAACATTTCTCTATGCATTTCTGCTTTTGTGTCTAGTCCCGTCTCTGCCTTTCTGCGTACCTGTGACAGCCGTGGCTGAAGTCATGGGTCGTCCGCTCGTCCGTATGTCTGTACGTACGCATTCTCGTTAACGAGATCTATTTGGACTCAAGGAAGAACTGATTAGATTTTGGTGGTCAAAGTTCAAGGTCACTGTGACCTCACGTCCATGCCATTGTCGTTGATGCAATATCCCAGGAATGCCTTGAGGCAATTTCTTCACATTTGTGGCACAAACATCCACTTGGACTCAAGGATGAACTTATTACTATTTGGTGGTCAAAGGTCAAGGTCCTCTGACCACACACAAATGTCCAATAGGGTCAAATGACGCCATGATGACATTTTATATCTGAGAAAACGATCTGGGGTCATTCTACAAAAACGACATAAGCGCTGTAAAAATCCTTTAAATTGACATAATAACCACATTCATTGTATTGATTTGACCACCACATACTTGTATGAGTCCACGCTCTTCACTTCCTCTCCCTGGATGACAACCAGGACAGGGGGGCTCCTGTTCCTCTGGTAGTCCACCTCAAGCTCATTGGTTTTGCTGATTTTGAGCTTCAGGTGATTGTCGTTGCACCATGTGAAGAAGCTCGCTCTGAGTGAAGACAGCATGTTTATCACTGGAAATGATTCACTTTGAAGGAAATTAATCAGATTAAATGCCTTCAAGGTTTTCACTACATATATTTTATGAGTCTGGACAGACATGGATGTAAACTGCAACTTGGCTTGTTGGGGCAAAGGTATACAACCGGGATGCAGTTATTTGTAGTTGTCCATGGGTATCTCTATGTCTTCACTCTGGTCCCCTGTACCCCGGCCAGTCCCTGTCCCACTGCGAGCTGATCACAGACGACGGCATCAGAGCTCTGAGTAGCAGTGCCTGTGGCCAGGAGCGCCTCACGGTGGTGGAGCTGGACAACTGCCCCCTGATCACCGATGTGACTCTGGAGCACCTGAAGAGCTGCCATCGCCTGGAGCGCATCGAGCTCTACGACTGCCAGCAGGTCACCAGGGCCGGCATCAAGCGCATCCGGGTCAGTGGACATCATGGGGGCTATAGGCCTATTTCACATTACACCCAAAGCAGCCGTTTTGTGTCGAACACAATTTATATCAACAGCAGGAGCTTTCATTTTTATATTGTGTTACTTCCTGCATTTTTGACACAAAATGGCTGCTTTGGCTGCATGTGAAATAGGCGTATAGGAGCTTTTTGGTCGTGTAGGGTCTGATCCTTTGAGGGTTTGGAGCTCCAGTGACATTTTTAGCTCTCTTGTCTGCTCAGGTCTACTCTGTTCTACTCTACTCTCAACAAATTATGTAGATTACACTTGAGTTGAAGAGAAATTTAATGGTTTATTTATTTATAAAGCATTTTGTACACAAAGTGCTTTACACAAGGACAGAATTATACAAAGAAAAGAGTATTAGAAATGAGAATAGATACAGAATAAAAATGCATAAAAAGAATAAATGTCAAGTTGCATATTAGGTAGTGCGGAACAGAAAGAATTTGAGCCTAGTTTTAAAAGTGGTCAAGTTGAGGCACTTCTCAGATCTTCTGGAGGTTTGTTCCAGCTACCTGTACGCTCTTGGGTTCAGTGCAGCTCTTCAGTCTAACTCCTCTGTGATTCTCATCCCTCTCCCCCCCCTCACAGGCCCACCTCCCAGAGATCAAGGTCCACGCCTATTTTGCTCCGGTGACGCCCCCTCCCTCGGTGCACGGAGGTGGCCAGCGTCTGTGCCGCTGCTGCATCATCCTCTGACAGTGGAGGGCCAGGGGGGGCCACCTCTGTCTACAGGTCCTGCTGCTCTGAAAACGGGGGGATGGGGGTGGGCGTGGGGGGGCTGGACCCAATCACTGCTCCTGATCACTGATCGATACACAGACTGATCACCACGGCTCGCTGATCAATTGAACCCTCCCCTCTGCTCTCTCCTCTTGCTCGCCCATCAGCATTGCAGCAGTCTGCTGCTCAAAGCCTTGGGGCATGGGGGGTGGGGAGAATATGGATGGGTGGATTCTCTCCCACTGTCTCTCGCCTTCTCTCTCTCTCTTTCTCTCTCTTTCTCTCTCTTTCTCTCGCTGTCAGAACTAATAAAGGTTCAACCACCCTCATCCTGCTCCCCACCTCGGGGCTTAGGAGACTGCATCTGGACAGTTGGAGATGAGGATGGAGGAAGCGAGGACCTTTCCTTCACTGTAGTTGATGAGGCAAGCAGAGGGGGTGGGGGATCCGAACAGTGGAACTACAATGCATCATGTTCAAAAAAACAAAAAACAAAAAAAAGACAACATTGTCATCTCGGACAACAATTCACTCTATGGAGTATCATCTCAGCCAACCCCATGACACCTCTATGTGACCATCCTGTCATTCATTATGCTTTGACCAATAGACACGCAGCACTGAGGAAGAGGAGAGCTGGGTTGTGGGAAATGCAGATCTTCTGGATGTAAACGGTGAAGCTGCTGGGACGTCCCCCTTTGGCATGGCCCGCTCACCCTTCTAGTGTGGAGGAGGGGAAAAAGAGGAAGTACAGAACGGGACATGTGACATTTTTGTGCACCTGAGAATCTTCTGTTGAGATTTTGTTTCTGTTTGTACAGAGAATGTTTTGCAATGGGAAAAAAAGAATTACAGTTATGGCAACTCGCGTAAGATTGGAGTCGGCCTACAACAAATTGTTATTGTTATTTTCTCTTTTTTTCCAGTGCTTATTGTAATTGTCCATGCTTGTTTATGCAGAGAGGGAGATATGTGTATCTTTCCTTTTTGAAATGGAAAAGAAAAAAACTTGTCATTTGACAGAAATGGACTGTATCAGTCAGACCCTCAGCATCTGATGGCATCACGTTGGCTTTGTGTGGACTCTGGGTCTCTTTTGTGCACTGTGTGGTTATGTTGGGTCATGAGCCCTGTTCCCTGTACTACAGAAAAACTAATTTGAGTGGACAGGTGTCCCACCAACTAGTCTCTCTACTACTCTGAAATAAGATAAGCAACACTGATTAAGTCTTTCTACCTGCCATTTCCTATTGGGCTATAGACATAATTGAAAAGTTGTATTGCTGCATATATATTTGGATATCTACCAATGGTAACGTTTAATCTGAGACAATAGCAAGGGCACTATAAAATTTAGACAATCACAAGAATGTTTTTGAAAGTCAAGTTAGTGTAGTTTTCTGTGATTGGCAATTTACTTGACGATATTATGAATTGTCCTGATGCAGTAAACTCTGTCCATCTACTACTCCAAGCAGTTTCAAACACATAAAGAACTAAGAAGGATGAATTCTAGAGCAGATGGTCAATTTAGGCAATTTATTGTGGCACAAACAGAGTGACGTTTTGACACACAAGTGTCTTCCTCAGAGTCAAAGAACGATTTGCAAATATCATCTGACGCAGGTCTGGTGAGAACTGCCAATCCGGCATTATATGGCTCAGTAACTAGCTTCCATATTATTCCCACTCTTCCAATCCTACAGATGTAACGAGAGGAGTGTGACAAGAAATGACTGGGAGGGAAGCACCAGAATTAACAGTTCATCTCATTCTATACAGACACTCCTTCAGATCTCCAAGATCAGAACATGACAGTTTTGCCATGCAGTGATATGTGTACTGTAACTATGGGGCATGAAATACTATTCAAAACAGAAACCACACAAAGATATACACAAAGATGTGCTATGGAAAAGATGTAGGCTAGTGTCAGGAAAGTGCTCAAAGATTTTCAGTGGTGAGATGCACAGGACTATAGATAGGACTGAGACAAAGGAGAGCAGACAGAAAGATAATGAATTGGACTCAGATGTTGAGAGACATAGCTGACTGGACTGGCTGTGATACTAATGCCCTCTCTCTGACAGCTGTTTTAACAGTTTTATGTTGAAGAAAATAAAGAAATAAATGAAAAAAATATATAAAAATAAAATAAACAAATGAATAAATAAAAGTAACTAATAGTAATGTGCTTTGTCTCTCCAGTGTGTGATGTGCGCATGTGTCTGAATAGTTAATAGCACAGGTCTCGCCCCAGTTTAACCGCTAGATGTCATCAAAGAGCCATGTAAATGACAGACACACCCACATAAACACTGCGGTTTCGTGGATTTGCCACTTCTTGATCACAGATTGGATAATTTATCTAACCCAGTTTATTATTGATATAGATTACACAGTTAACGTTACGTGGATAATTTTTCTAACAACAAGTATGCTTCGTTGTAAATCAGATTATTCATCATTTTACATCAGGCACTGTGGTGGATAGCTGTGCGGTTCCAAAAGACCCGTCGTTCTGGTCCGTCGTTGCTCGGTTGCGCCGCCTAGCTATAAACTGCAGAGACAGTCCCCCGGCCGCGCGCAGGCTTTCAGCGGGGACGTTTTAGCTGCGGACACAGCTCCCTCACAGAGACCATTATTCATTGGTTAAGAGACACTAGGGACCGCCGGAGTGAAGTTGGGGTCTTGTCCTCGAAGTTTGCTGCAACTTTACCTCTGAAGGATTCGACTGTTCATCCTTTACGGGACTTTCCAGTCCGTGGTCATGGATTACAAAAGGGGAGTGAATCCAGGCGGGCCCTCGGATAACTAGCTAGCCGAGCTAGCGTTAGCTGATCTGAAGCCAGTAGCAATGCTTGTTTGGGTCACAGTGCTAACTAGCTAGCTAGTGGCTACTGTTTTCGTTAGCTCACCAGCTGCCCAGCCGGGGTTGTTAGTTTGTTTTGATTTGGCTCTATTGAAATAATCTACTGGGATACACTATATGTACACGTTTCCTGAACTTTCTGGAAGTTTTAAGGATTGGCTTGTTGAACAGAAGCGAAGCTATCAAGCCACTTCGGAGTCGTGTAAACAGCAAAAAGAAATCCCAGTTGAGCTTTTGACTTGAGGAGAGGAGGTCTCGTTTTCCAGTGGATTGCATGTCCATCGTTGCCCAGACCTCACAGCCACTCACTCCCATTCACTGGGACACCACTGGGACAACCTCTCCGCCGACTCTCCACACCTCGTCCCACCGACCAGTATCTTCTGTCTGCGGCTGGCCACTAGCTGGCCATACGGCACTGCGTGCCCGATGGAGGAACATGACAACATGGACTATTTTTATCAGCAGGTAGTGCAGAAGGACGTTACCCGCAGGCTGCAGGTCGGCCAGGACCTTATTGACTACCTAAACGACCCGCAACGCTCCCCGGACGTGGAGCAAGATAAACCCCGACTCGATAAAACCATTGACGAGCTAACGGGATGGGTGAACTCCAGCAATTTCAAGGTGAGAGATCGTGACAAGGATTCGAATGTGGCTACCGCAGTGTTCATTGCAGCATTGGTCCTATCGGCTTCATGAATTACTCCGTCAGTTAAGCCCATGCATGAGAGGAAGCTTGGTTCCTTGCAGTACGTTAATGGAATTTTGATTTAGTGTACCAGGAAGTTGGTCACAATATGATGACAACTTTCTGAGGCAAGCAAGGGGCACGTTACCAATCAGGCCCCAGGCAAATTGTCACCGGCATGGTGGTGTCAAGAGGGAGCGTCCAGTCTCCTCAAAACGGAACAAATGTGATTCAGATAGCCCGCCATTATCTTATCTAAACTCAGCTGAGTCAAAAGTTTCAAAATAGGCTTGTCAACAGAACTTCCCCCCTTTGCCAGTAGTAGAGGGAAGCAGTAGGCTACGTGTTTCGCTTTCACAACACAATCTAATCCTGGGCTATAGACGAATGTTTTTAGATTTCACCCTAGGGACAAAGTACAGTGAGATCGCAATGCATTCCTGTGGATGGTTGAGGTTTATGTTGTTATTCTCTCTCCCTTCTCTGTCTGTCTGTGTGTGTGTGTGTGTGTGTGTTGAGGGGACCCATTGTCAGAAGCTGTAGACCAGAGCAGTGGATGGGGGAGGGGTCAGAAGACGCTCATTGTGTGGACTGGTCTCTCCTCTCTGCCTTCTCTCTGTTTTTCCTCTCATGCTTTCTTTCCTCTCCTTCATGCTGTGTGCGTTGGTGGCCTTGCCTGCACAGTAGTAGTAGTAGTACAGGCTGTACTATTCTCTGCCATATCTCAGAATCACTGGGATGTGACCTTTTTGCCATGGTATCACACTGATCCAGACACAAAGTCTAAACAGCCTGAAATCTATTGGTGAAATATGACTCACAATCAGAAGCCTTTTTTGAACTGATTGACACTGTTGATATGCGGTACTCGGCGAGACTGTGGACAATCATTCCTACAGCATGATGAGCACTCTCTCTCGATCTATTGTTAAAGCAGTCAATTGATTGACAGCACAGATCAAGTTGCTAGTGGTAGAGAAACACTCATTAGACATGGTTGGTTGTCTTGTCATTGTCAATAACTTGTAAACACAAGTTTGTAAGCAGATCACCCAGCCGCTGCTACCGAGAGAAGATTCAGAATCTGAATCACTTTTATTGCCACAGTAGATTACATACGAACACCAGGGACAAGGGCTGCAAATTAGCTATGGCTGGAAGAAGTCCTATGCATCGGTTGCATTTCATTTAAATGTAGCAATCCTTATGTATTGTCCCTGTCAAATAAAATAAAATAAAAATCTACGGTTTCAAGTGCTTAACTAAGATATCAGTATTTAGACTATTAGGTACTGATCTAATCCATCAAACTACTATAATTGGAGAGCTCTCTGTTTGTTTGGAGTTGCAAGGCGCACCATTGCTCCGATCGCCTCCAAAATTTGCAAAAACAAATTTCAGGGGTCGAATGAATCTTGTGCAAAAAAAATTGAAAATCTCCGCCCACGCTACAGCGATAATTTACGTTTTTAGGCCTTCACACTCACAGTAGAAGAAGAAGACAAATAAATGTTATGGGATTATTCAGACCTCATACAAGCAGTTACAGGAATGGATCCATTCAGAGAAGTTGATATGATGTGGTTACGAGTGCCCTATGTGCATACTGCTGTCTGGTAGATAGGTTCAGTTTATGTTTGTTTAGTAACCTCATTATCAGTCAGTGTAGCCAAGCTTCTGCTACTGTTTATCTAGAGACTCCAAAAATGTCAATGTACAGGCTTTTCACTGGGTCCGGTGTCCAAATTTGCTAAAATACAGTGTACAAAACACATTTGGAACATTGTGTGACACCCGTTTCCACAATCCAGGTTGCATTTATCTCAAGACTTACATGTCTGGTTTTTCACTTGGAAAAATCTAGCCCAGCAGAGAGAGCTTGACTTCCCATCTTGGCTCTGTAGGAGACATTGATGATGATCTCATAATAATAATAATACATATTACATAATAGAGCGGATTCCGTGGTGCAATCCCACACAAACACTGCCCTATTATCTTAGGGTGGATTCCGACACACATGAACACAATCAACTTCCACAATCCTATGACATCCTCAGTGATCTCATAGACATTACGGTAATATGTCATCAGTGATGTCATAAATTCTTCCCTGCCTCCCACTGATGATGCCACGATGATGTGACTGCTGACAACATCCTGTATTATTAGGCTGGTGTCTGGTGTTGGCTCTGCTTGATGCCAGTAAGATCGATCGTGTTACATTCTCCCAGGTTCATGACCAGACCAAAATGTTTTTGAAACATCACCATCACTACTTTTCCAAGTCATGAATTTCTTCCAGGGTTTGAAATGACCCCCCCCCCCCCCAGCCAGTGTGAGAGATAGATTAAATAAATGACCAACAACTCTTGTTTTTTGTGTGTTTTTGTATATCAGCAAATCCATGGCGAGCCAAAACAAAGGGAGCGCGGGCCCCAAATTAGGTGGCCAAGCTCTGATATAAAATGGCCATTTAGGGATGGGCAAATATATCAATATTAGATGTTGGATATAGTATTATCCTGGTTTTAAAGGCTACATTACAGGTGATGTAATATTCTGAATTTACCAGACTGTTATAGCTCTTCTATTATTGCCTTTACCCACTTAGTCATTTTATCCACGTTACTGACTTAATCCTCTTCGTCTCTGGTGGGACATAAGGCTTCGACGATCTGCCTCCTGTCTGTGAACCTGTCTTGTGCTGCATGCCGTGCCTCTCGCCCCATGTTAGTCATTATATCCACATTACTGATCTCATTGTGTCAATATTTTGTGAAAGCACCAAGAGTCATCCCTACAATAAAGACACAAACCACCCCCACAACAGCCTGTTCTCCCTGTTACCCTCAGGGAGGAGATACAGGGTCCCAAAAGCACGCACAAATCGCTTGAGGGACAGTTTCTTCCCGCAGGCCACGAGACTCCTTAACATACACAAATAGTGTAGTAGCTGTACTGTACTGTAGCTGCTACCATTACGTATTGTCTAATGTATAATTGTATGTTTAATTAGGTATTAGGTATATGCTATTTGCACCTGTGCAAACAGAATGCTAATTATGTTTAATTATGTTTAAAGTATGTCCATGCCATTTGCACCTATGTGCAGTGAATATGTCACTGTCTTTGGCTTGTCTTATCGCTTTACTGCCTTATTGCTTGTTGCTTCTCTTGTTTTCCTGCACCTATATGCCCTGTTATTTTGCACTATGTTGTAACGGAGTCTAGAGCATAAGAATTTCACACGTGATACTTGGTACTACGGAGTGACAATAAAAATCTTGAATCTTGAATATTGTTGTCGCGCAATATCGATATCAAAGTATTTTGTCAAAAATATTGAGATATTTGATTCTGTCCATATCGCCCAGCCCTGCATCTAATCCTACATTTGAATAAAAAATGTGCCACTATATATTGTATGTGCACTTTTTGGCTCAAAATTCAAATTCAATAGTCTTAATTTGCATTTGACAGTTCCTTCCTATACCAAAACAGAAATGTACATGCTTTATTTTTAGCTTGATTCAAATGATGATGCAAATTGGAAAATATTAATGTATTTCCCGAACTGCATACTGTAGACCATGTCTCATTCATTATGCAATAATGGTGACAAAATTGTAATTGATATGTCATTGACCTTATACGGTTTTGAACTCTCTAATAGATTAGGGCATTATGCATTATGCTGTAAAGGTGGAAATTGTAAATAGTTATTATCCAAATGTAAATAGCAAAACAGCATCTCCTGTCTTTGCCATTTAATACACTCGCCACTGCGCTGATTCCCTGGCAAAATCCAATTGCAAACGTATTTCGAGAGGACTGCATATTAACATTGTCACCGGCTTGTGAGTCATCCCATTAAGGTGGGCCTTGCGTTGAACAATCGGAAGTAGCTCCCAACCTGAGAAAGGAGAGAAGGCGGGGAAGCTCGCCGCCACAATATCATTTCTGGTTCTTTTGCCAAAGTGCATGATTGGCTTCCTGGAGGGCAGAAAGGGGGCAGAGTTCACGGCACGCAAGATGCTGAGTCAGGACAGGGAGGATGCAGGGAGGCGGAGCGAGAGAGGAGCAGAGCAGAGGGATGGAGAGGTGCTTCCAAGTCGTAGAGGCGACGTGGATGGAGGAAGAGTTATGGAGAGGAAAGAGGGGGGGGGGGTGGAGTGATGGATGGTGAGTGAGTGGAAAGTTCACAGCCAGACACAAGTCGTGACTCATAAATGCTTTTATCGAGACGAGGCCACTATAGCACCCAAGTTCCTCCGTCAGTAATTCTCTTCTATCCCTGGGCTCTCTTTCTCACTGATCTGCCTTTGTCTCTGTCTAGGAACGTGTTTCATCCTCTCATCCTCCTCCTTTCTGCAGGCGTGGCAGCAGATACACCTCATCATGCACTCTGCTGAGTGCTCTCACACCATCACAGCAGACTGAATACACACACACACACACACACACACACACACACACACACACACACACACACATTAATATTGCATACACTGCATTTACTGTGCGTTTTCTTTTTAGAGCAGCAGGGCCAGATGACTCGAGGCTGAGTGGACTGGTCTAGGATGGATACTGCTGCTAGGCTGCCCTGTGGCTATTTGTCCTTTTCTGTAAAAGAAGGTGGAATGTGTGCAGTGCACCCCACTAAAGAACTTGTTATTAGCTTATAGTACAGTGCAGACAAAGAGGAAAGTGAGTGCAGATTAAGAACAGCACAGCTTGAGTAGGGATTTAAACTTTCATGTAGTCACAAGGATCTCCATTCCCTGCCTCATACCAAGAGGCCAGGATCTGAACCCCCTCAGGTGAAATATTGTGTCTCTTTTACTAGAAGCAATTTGAATGTGAGCATCTCTTCAGACGATGGTCTCTAAATGTGTTCCAGTCGGTCGTTGTCTGCTCCCAAAGGTTGCTGTATGATTTGAGACGTGTTGCAGCCTTGTCTCTGTGTAAACTCCACCTGACTTTACCTCCAAAGCCTCTCTAGAATCCAGAGTAAAGCCTGTACATGGTATGCACATTAGCAGGCTAAGCCTTCCCTGTACGCCCCAACCTGAGTTCAGCACAAAGCACTATTCATTCATTCTGGGCTAAATATTTGTTTTTTCCCAAGTAAAGTTCGGTGCAGCACCGGCAACTAGTTAAGTTAAGAAAGCTAAGAATGCTTTTGATATCCTGGCATCACGGTTTGATCGTCCAATCAGGTGCAGCCCAGAGAACACCAGTGAAGGCGTGTGTGTTGTTGTGACTCTCCTCGCACAACCTCTCTTCAAAACAAGCGTACATTGTGTTACCTGGAGCATGCTCAGTCAGCGCGCTTGCTATGTGTACAGGAGGGGGGGGGGGGTAGTAGAGTCACGCCGTACAGTCCGCATGGTCACACATTTTGGGCTGTACGTGTACGTGGACGACTGCAGAGTGGTCCGTATGGACCCTCGTGGACGACCACATCTACGTCACGCAGACCAAAGCGGACCCTCACGGACCGGGGGATGTATGAATTTTGCTTAAAGGAGAACTGTACTGAAAAAACAATGCTAAGTTGGTCCACAACTGAACTCAAATCAATTCGCAAAAACTGTCAAACTAAATGAATGCCTGCAAAACGGTTTCCACTTTTCGGATATGCCTGAGATCATGTGCAAAATAAATCAGCATCGTTTTTCGGTGAAGTTTTCCTTTAAGAGTTGGGGATACCTGATTGGCCATCCTCTCCTCTCCTCTCCTCTCCTCTCCTCTCCTCTCCTCTCCTCTCCTCTCCTCTCCTCTCCTCTCCTCTCAGTTCCTTCACTTCCATCTCTCTCCGTCTCTCCTGGTGGAGTTGCCATATGGTCGTGGGCGCCAGGGTTTGTTGGGGTGGAGGAGGGGGAGGGGAGGCCGCAGGCTGTCTCCTGCCTGTTCTGTTTCTTCTCTCTCTCTCCCCCCTGCTTGCAGTTTTTCCCCTCTTCCAGCTCTCCTCCCCTCTCTCTTCCAGCTCTCTCTCTCACACACACACACACACACACACACACACACACACACACACACACACACACACACACACTTCTCTCCTCCCTATTAGTTTCTGTAGTTACCTGGCTCCTCTCTTCCTTTGACTAAAATATGGAAGAGCTGCAGTCTGACTGGGAATATGGTTTTCATGCATTTCCTCTGGACTGTGCAGTTGCACGGCGTGGAGCTGCCAACACAAGCATTCCAGCATCACACAGCACTGCATGGATCTGATCCTAATCAACAACACAGTGGAAAAACTCTACTGTAACGCCACAGAAGAGATCGCATCGTCCTCCCGTCTACCTTCAGCATACTAGAGTAGTCACACACACACACACACACACACACACACACACACACAGTGTTGTTCAGTCACATCGCAAGCCAGCTGTTGTTGGACTCGGATCAAGCCAGATCGCCGTGACAACTGACAGTGTCGGTGTAGCAAAGGTCACCAGTTGATTCCAATCCATGACATTGCAAATCCATGGCGTCCCCCTCAGCTCGCTCTGTCAGCACATCACAGCACATGTTATTGTGCAATCGACACAGTAAGTCCAGGCAGGGGCAAGCTTTGCCATTAGCTGTAGGGGTGGGGGAAAAAATCGATTCACCTAAGTATCGCGATTTTTAATGTCACGATTTTTTGGATCGATCTTTTATTCCAGAATCGATAATCGCAAATTAAAAAAAAAAAAAAAAAAAAAAAATTTTTGGGTGCTTGCAGTCAGGCCACTCACTGAACAGCAGGCCAGGCGCCGCCTACTGGTTTACTAGTGGTTTTATTACTTTATTAGTTAGTCTGAAGTAATAATTACACTTCAGGGTTAAAGTGGGTGCATCTCATTGTAAAATTGGACCCAAATCTGGCTTCAAACGGCCCAAATTTCACGCGCGTTGGCCCATATCGGCCTGGCCTGCTTGGTATCTAATGCCCGGCCTGAATTATGATCCCAGTCCGCCCCTGTTTTTAACTATATCGCCCAGCCCTACTCATGATATATAATATACAGTCTCTAGTGTATGATTCAACTTTTCCCATGTTCTAATCTAGTGTAAAAAAGCAAACAAACTGAAAAAATAAAAGAAAAAAATAAACAAAAATCGCAATAAATCGTAATATCGAATCGCAATAATCGTAGAATCGCAATAATCGTGAATCGCAATATATATCGAATCGGCACCAAAGTATCGTGATAGTATCGAATCGGGAGATAAGTGAATCGGCACAGCCTTAATTAGCTGTTCTGCACACTAGGGCAAATGCTGTGTACAAGTTACAACCTACAACTTATCAAATCCTGACAGACAGATACTGGAAGCTATAAAATGCACTGTGTTCATATGTAAGCAGACAGTGAAACTGGCCTTAGTGCATCATTGTGTATGAAGTCCATTGTAACTGTTCTCTCTCTCTCTCTGTGTCGTAGGTGGCGTTGTTGGGGATAGACATTTGCGGTGCGTTCGTGGAGCGCTTGGGGGAGCGGTTCAAAGGATTCCTTGGCACAGGTGAGACCTCCCCCCCACCCCCCCACACACACACACACACACACACACACACACACACACACACACACACACACACACACAGCTAATAGTAATCACAATGTCTGGAACCTCTTTCAATACTAAAGCGGAAAGAAACACATTTTAGACACAAAGGGGAATATATCACTGTACAAGCCTCTGTTTCCAGCCACCCTGCAGACAAACCTAATTTAGATTGGGTTAAAAATACCAGCTGCCTTTAGCTGTTTCAGCAACACACTCATTCACACCATTTTAGAGCATTCTCTCTTTTGCAAATAGTTTGCTTTGTGCGGTTCATTAGGTCAAAGATTGCCACTAAGTGCTCGTTATCAGATGAGATTCTGCACTTGGGTTGAGTCGAGCCTGGTATCCAGCCCCATATGAATCCTCACAGGTGTCATCACTCTTCATATGGGTCTCGACCCACACCCATCCACCGTGTTTATTCACAACAGATACTGTCCGGGACACCTGATTGGTCCATGTAGGTGTCAGGGTCTTATTAATAATGAATCTAAAGTTACCGATAACTAGGGATGTCAATTTTCGGTTAATTTCACTTTCGATTAACCGACGCTAATAATCGATTAACCTATCGGTTAATTCATAATTTTTTAATATTAAAAAAAAAAAAAAAAAAATGTTTTTTTTTTTTTTTTTTTTTTTTTTGTCTATTTACTCAATGAACTCATGCCCAAACAAGGCGTGTCTATTTAGATGCTGAAATGTTAATGCTTTTTGTGTTAGAATTTCTAACACAAAAAGCATTAACAAGCATTAACAAAAAGCATCAACATTTCAACACAAATTCTTTTTGTGTTAGAATTTCTAACACAAAAAGCATTAACATTTCAGCATCTAAATAGACACGCCTTGTTTGGGCATGAGCTCATTGAGTAAATAGACCAAAAAAAAAAAATTTTTTTTTTTTTTTTTTTTTTTTAATATTAACTGATAGACCGACAGCAATAACCGAACAACGACGTTAGCGACGGTTAATCGATTAACGGTTAACCGTTGACATCCCTACCGATAACGCATTACAGAGCGCTACAACAACACACCTGTATGTTAATAGCTAGGCTAGCTAGCTGTTAGCACGTTCGTTATGTGGCAGTAAAACGCCACTGAATGACCAGCTTGATATAACTGTCAACCAGTTCGAGTCACGCCCTTTCCATAAAGCCCACCAGCTTTGATATCTATGTTGGCTTGTTGTTGATATTTATAACAATATTGTGGCTCTAAAATAATGTTTTTATCAATGCGGGAGACTGTCATGGCGGCTGTTTCCTGTAACTGTTTCCATTATTTAGCTCTGGACCAGACAGTTTAACAAAGAGAGAACAGACAAAGAGAGAACATTGCTGCTGTTATTGGGCTGCAGTGGAACAAGGTATCACCTTCAGTTCTTATCAATTTAAGTTCTTTGGCGCAGAATCGTCGAAGTAGTTCAGCAACCAATCAGTTGGGGCTGAAAAATACGTCAGCGAATCAGTGGCGGATAGACATCCATCCAGACCCTAATGAAGGAAGTATCTGAACTGAAACACGTATACATGTATAAACGCTTTGAACAGCTCATCTCTGCACTGTCCACAAGCTCTGCGCGGCGTCTTTGTTACTGTGCTGTGCATTCTGACTTCTGTCCTCCCACAAATCAAGTGTGTCTGTCTCACTTCCACTTTGTCCTTCCTCTTGAGCCAGACCAGCAGAAGTTGGCACCGCCCCCTCTGTCTGTCCCCACCCTATTATTCATCTAGTCTCTATATTTAGCTGCTGCTCACCCCATTACACCCCCAAACCACAGCTCACATACACATGAGCTCATACACTGAAATCTGGATCAGATTTCATGCTCTGTGTGTGTGTGTGTGTGTGTGTGTGTGTGTGGCGCATGTGATGTCAGTGCCAGACCCTCTGTGTGGCCGCTGCAGGTGTCACCAGCTGTCCTTCACAGCTAGGCTGGCTCTTGTCACCAACATACTCAACCCTGCAGTGCAGTTCTGTGACGACCGGACATGTCATGCCGTGCAAAGTCTACACACACACACACATACACACACACACACACACACCCTTGCATTTCCACACTGTCTAGGATGTGGCCTTCACCCGTGTGTGTGTGTGGCAGGAGTGTGTGATTGATTCCTCTCAGCTCAAGGGACTGATGGTAAAAACATCCCTCTAAGCCACCGCTGGCTCTCTCTCCAGCTGACTCCCATCTCTCCTTTCCTGTCCTCTTTCGCCTTCTCCCTACACACACGCACGCACACACACACACACACACACACGCACGCACACACACACACACACACACACACACACGCGCGCGCGCGCGCACACACACACACACACAGAATGAGGGGAGGGAGATGAGATCATAGAGACGCATGAGTGATGTTATTGATCTACAGGACTGACCTAGCACAGAACTGCTCCCATTCGTGTGTGTGTGTGTGTGTGTGTGTGTGTGTGTGACACTGCAGTGTTGGCCATCTCGGTTGCCAAGCAGCTCCTAGACGTGGAAGTGAAACAAACAGATCACATAATGCCAAATGACATCCTCTCATAGCCGTCAGAGGAAATGGGCTGATGTGATTGGTCAGCCAGCTGTGTTGGTTTCCTGCCAGTCTCATGTTGAACAGATGAAACAAAGAACAAGAAAGCTGAATGAATATTGACCAAGTCCAAGCGAAGTATGTGTGTGTGTGCATGTGTGTGTAAAACAATGCCCCCCCTGTCACTTTCTGTTGGAAGGTATTGTCCATGTCGCCAAGGGAACCAGCTGTTATGGTAACATCATGCACATGCGTGCACACACGCACACATACATAAACATGCACTCCTACCCACATTCCTACCCTAAGAGATCAGGCGAGGAGGAATAGAGTGATGTCATCTGCCCTTTTATTGTGTGTGTGTGTGTGTGTGTGTGTGTGTGTCTCTGCCTGAACGTCAAAGGGTAGTTTTGTGTCTTATGTAATTCAGAAAGATAAGCTTCTGCCATCTGATGGCCAGAGCAGAGAAAGATACACCAGACTAGCTCTTGTATTATGTCTGTATGTTGGAATGTTTCACTGACCATAATCTGCCCAGATACTTTTGGCACCCTCAAATGTCTGCCCTCCATACAAAAAGGACTGTAGTTAATATGTTCAACTAATATGGCTCAAAATACACTCAAAGTTGACAAGCTTCATGTTAACAGTATAGTCATCAATCACTGCCCATCTTCCGGCAGAGACTAAAAATATGAGGACTGATGCACAGATGATTGCACTATGTTGACAAAATGTACTATTGTAAGTTGCTTTGGATAAAAGTGTCTGCTAATTGCTAAATGACATAATGTAATATAGTCATACTGTCATTTCATACAGGCAAATAAGAGTGAGGAGGCCAGAGTCAGGAGTGTGTTGTGTGGATGGCATTTAACATCTTGGTGGCTCACCTGGTAGCACGCGTACGACGGAGGCTCCGTCCTTTCGCGCGGCTGACACGGGTTCGAATCCGACCCGAGGACCTTTTGCCGCATGTCATGTCCTCTCTCTCACCACCTTTCCTGTCTGCCTACTGTCCTATCTAAATAAAGGCAAAAAAAAGCACTTTATCTTCCGTGTGTGTGTGTGTGTGCACGTGTGACGTGTGTGTGTATGTGTGTGTGGCTGTCTTGCATAGGCATTGGTACTGGAGCAAGTTGTGTGTCGGACAAAGTGGAGATGACACGAGAGCATTGATGAGCAACAGGCTCTTGATATTATTTTAGTCACGGTCCATTTCCTGTTTTCTCTCTTCTCCCTCCCCCCTATTTGTTCCCAATGCCCTGGATCTGTGCTACTGATTGTGGTATTACTTGGACTTACACTGAAATGAGCCTGTGTGTCTCTCTCTCTCTCTCTCTCTCTCTCTCTCTCTCTCTCTCTCTCTCTCTCTCTCTCTCTCTCTCTCTCTCTCTCTCTCTCTCTCTCTCTCTCTCTCTCTCTCTCTCTCTCGCACGCACACTCTGGCCCTGTTTAGACGAGAACAATTGCTGGATAAAACGGCAAACTTTTGTTGTGTTTTGGCCCTCCGTTTCCATGACAACGGTGTTACAGGGACCTGAAAACACACATTTTTGAAGACGGGTTCCAGAGTGTAATCTTTCTAAAACACACCTCTAGCGTCGCCATCTGAGCCGGTAAATCTGCCAATACACAATTCTTGTGAAAAGTGACGACACGGCTCCACGTCCCACATGAGAGACAAGGAGAGACAATAGGAGAATAAAGCAATGAAAGCAAAGTACAATCAAAGTAGCCTTAACGGCTAAAGTGAATTGCGTTGGCATTCAACAAAACTGTCATGACATCAGAGTCTGATAACGAGGTGATAACAATACATAGTGGTTTAATTAATTAATAGTCATGCGTGTTAAACAAAGGAAATCCACATGTGAAATAACAGCCAATATTTCACCAAACTAAGCGACACAACAAGCAGTGTCAAATACAGCAAAATACTCTCATTTTCAAGGCCAGATACATGAGTTTCCTCTACCAAGTGTTGTCTTTTTATAGGCCTTTACTGGCTTTTTATGGTTTTTATTTTTTAATGAATCCAACCAAGTAGTCCAACAGTCTGCAACAGTCTATACACCCTTTACTGTGAGTGTATATATGTTTGTGTTTGTTCTACACCGCGCTGTCAAGGAAGCGCTTGTATGCAGGCTATTCTGGTTATTCTGTGGTGTTGAGTTCTACAGTTACACCAACACCTAACTGGCCTGCTGCCATGCGTATTGCAGACTACAGCGTTTTCAATCACTTTTGCACATCCGTCCGCACGAGGATCCTTATCACAATGCAAAACACAGCAGAAGTGTACCGCTCTCTCCAGAGACCGTTCTCTCCCCCTGTCCCCCACACACACAGAGTGAAACTGTGTTGATGAAGAAGGTTGTTTATTTCTGTGTGTATCTATTCTAGATGTTTTCCATGCACTCCACTTGGGGGCAGTCTTTATTGCCTCTTTAATCTGGTGGAGGTTTAGAGGCGTGTGGAGCCTGAGGCCAGGGGGTCTCTCTTTTACTGGATCATTATTATTACCCACCCTCAGTATTGACTCTCTCTTCCTCTCTCTCTATGTCTCTCTCCCTCTCTCTCTCTCTGTAGTTGTGCCAGCGCTGGTGGACAGATTGGGCGATGGGAAGGACCAGGTCAGAGAGAACAGCCAGGCTCTCATCCTGCGCTGTATGGAACAGACTGCCTCGCCTATGGTGAGACAAATGCACACACAAGAACCAGACTCTGTTTGGATGACATCCTACATGAGCAACGCACTGACAGCAATCCTAGTATTGGATATTGGTTTTAGTACCAGGCTAAAATCGGTATTCAAAAGTGTAGCCCGAATTAATATTTGAGTGCAGTTTTCTGTGTTTGTCACTCACAGAAGGGTCATTTCAAATTATGGCAAAACTGAGCTATTGCGTTTCATTACAGACCTCCGAAACTAACTTTCAACTTCTACTGCCCAGTAAACATATTTGACAAGACTGTGGTGCTGTATTTTCATTGACTGCACTGCCAGTAGACCGTAGAAAATGTGAAAAAGTGGTGTTGGTGCACCTCATGGACAGCAACCCACTGAATTAAATGGTAGAATATAGCTGTTTACATGAATCGGTTTGCAGAATGCATGAAATATATGCAGCATGGAGACAAACCACAGCCTCCTCGCGCTGTTATTAATCATGCATCTTCTGCTACATCTGAAAAGGTTGTTCAGAGCCCCCTCTTCTGGATGTCAACGGAACTCCTCAGGCTTTAAAACGGCTACACTCTGCTTTGAGTGCCTCTGTTAATGTCTCCCTCCATCTCCTTTCTGCAGTACGTTTGGGAACGGCTGGTTCTCGGCTTCAAACACAAGAACTTCCGCAGTCGAGAAGGCCTCTGCCTCTGTCTCAGTGCCACCCTCAGCACGTGAGTAACTTCCTCTTTCCACCAGGCTGTATCACTTCCTGGGTAAAATGTCAAAGAGCAAAAGGAAACATTTCTAGCTGTTAATTACAGGCATAATGTTTAAAGCCAATTCATACTTTGCGTGTCCGCGAGAGTCAGATTTTGTCTGCGTATGACGTAAATGTCGTCATCCGACATCCGCCCAGACTGAGCACGCTCCAGCAGTTAACGAGATATAGCTTGTTTTGAAGAGAGGCTGTGCGAGGAGATTCACAACACACATAAGCCTTCACCGGTGTTCTCTGGGCTGCACCTGATTGGACGATCAAACACTCTCCACCGTGATGCCACGATACCAAAAGCATTCTTTATTATCCTTCATGCTCGGAAATGGCGGTTGTCTGTCTGTTGCTCTATGGTGAGATCAGAGCCTGTGAAAATGTAACAGTGAGTGGTGGTGTGGAACGCCAGACTGGGTCCAATACTAATTGGACCCTCCAATTAGTATGAATGGAACTGTGTGCGTGTCCGCGTGAGCGGGCTGTTGTCTCTGTGCCTTGTCCCCACCAGATTCCTCACTTAATTTATGAACTCATTATTTTGATTGTACGTTTTATATTTTTACATTTTTTATCCTACTATTTTATTGCCCTTATGTTGTCTCCTACTTGTATACTGATGCACCATGGATTGAGAGACACAGAATTTCGATGCTCTGTATGTCATATATGGTAGTAATTGACAATACAATTTACATTTGACTTTGACAAGTCCACAGCTGTGAGCGGACGGGGAACACGGACAGTATGTCCGGGGCTTTAGTTGTGAGAGTTAGTTTCTACATTGTTCATTTGTCTTCAATTATCTTGTAAGCATTGTTCATTGAAGCAAGGAGGCAGAAATAAGGCTGCTGCTAGCTGGTGAAAACCAATTTAAATTCCAAATGTAGTAAATGTGTCTCTTTAATGGTATACGATCTATTAAAAGCCCAGTCATTGATTTCTTCAGTTTTTTTTAGGGATGCCGATAACCGATATTTACCGATGTCGATATGATCTGTATAAAACCACATTTTTATGATCATCACATTTTGTACATACTGAAAAACACATGTTAACACTGAATTTGAAAAAGTTATGCATTTCTTTATTTGCAAAGCCTTTGGAAAAGCCCATAAATCATAGATTTACTGCATTATTTCATATCAATGTGAAGAATTTGGCTGATAATGATAACCGATATTAACATTGCAACATCTGACTGATACCGATATGTTAAAAAATGACTAACATCGGCCGATACCGATATGATTGCCGATATATCGTGCATCCCTAGTTTTTTTCCTCCCAGTGAGATTTCAAAAGCTTATTCCTACAATGCAGCCGGGGTCGTATTATTTCAGCATGTGAAGTGGAGTTAATGAGAGCACTGCACACTGAGGATTCTCCTTGTTTCTGCTACCCTCCATATGCCCTATCTGTCCCATTTAGTTTGTACAAGACACACGCACACACACGCACACACACACACACACACACACACACACATGCGCTTCAAACCTGAACAGACGTGTGGTTTCTCCCTCAGCTATCAGACCTGATTGATATATTTTGTTATCCTTCATGAACACATAATTGGAATGGGACTAGAGCTGACTGTATCTTGGCACTATGTTGCTAAACAAAACCATGTCACTCCATTTGCGTGCCATTTTCCCAGAAGCCTCAGTGCAGTGGGTCCTAGAGATCACACTTAAAGGATAATTTCGTTTTTTTTCAACCTTTTTTCATTTTTTTCCTCAACTCTATTTTCCACACTGTATGTGTCTAAGGGACTCATCGTGACATCATTTCTTCAAATTGGTTGAGTACTCACCGAGATAGCTTTGTTTACAGCTCAAGCATTATCGTCAAACAACTACCAGTGTAACCAAGTCGGGCATTTGTGCACCGTCATTCCACGTCCCGACTCAAACTGTCATTATAGTGTCTGGCAACATGGAAACGACTCTATACATGAATTCTCCGGACAGAGAAAATGGGCGTGAACAGGCGAGGAGAGAGAGCGAGAGGAGCAGGGAAGCTTGCGCTGTGTGTCAACACGGAGGATTTACCCTAATCAACAGCGCTGCGCTGGAGACAATTCTGCTCCTTTCTCTCTCTCTCTCTCCTCGCCTGTTCATACGCACATTTTCTCTGTCCCACAGTAAACCCCGGAGGATAATAATCATGTAGAGTCGTTTCCAAACTTTCCATGTTGTCAAACACTATTGACAGTTTGAGCCTCCCCGCCGGCAAAACAAGCAGTATTATTAGCGAATGTGTATTGACGATGGGGTGCAGGATTGCCCTGTGTAAGTACACTGTGTAGTTGTTTGAGAACATTGCTCGAGCTAAACAAGGCTATCTCGGTGAGTACTCGACCAATTTGAAAAAAAATGGTCACATACATTGTGGAAAATAGGGTCCAGGTTGAAAAAAAACAACGAAATGATCCTTTAAGAGAATAACGTCACTACGCAATGCATGGCAAATCCGAGCTATTAGAACCACCGTGTTAATTTTGGCATAATTTTGCTAATGAACAGTGATGCTTTTCTGCTAAATGCTGAGCTGCTACCTGATAGCAAGGCTGTGTATCGTTTAGGCGTAGAGTAGGCTGTGCAAAACATGGCACAGGTCCATTTCTAGGGTTCCTCATTTTCATATTGCTATTGTTATTCTTCCTTATGCATGGATTACCAGTTTACACTATTATGGCAAATAAGTTCCACAGTTCAAAACGTCAAGCAGGCTTTCAAAATGCAGTGTTCCCTCTGTAAATAGACATTGTATCCTCTGTGTGTGTGTGTGTGTGTGTGTTAGGTACGGTGCTCAGCCGTTGAGCCTCAGTAAACTAGTCCCTCATCTCTGCACTTTGACTGGAGACCAGAACCCACAGGTAAGACAGAGCACTTTGAGAATATCATGAGAAATGTCTGTGTCCCTAAATATGCGTTGTATGTGTGCACTTTGAAGTGTAGGCGTCACTGTTCCTCCCACTTTCAGACATGAACCTTCGGCTATGAGCTACTTCGATGAATCAGGTCCGGACATTAGTTACTCTTCCATACAAGAGGCTTTGTTGTTTACACACATGAGCAAATCGTCCGGTGTAGAGAGTGAAGCCACAATATTGTTATAATATTGTTGTAATATCAACAACTAGCCAACAGATATCAAAGCCGGTGGGCTTTATGGAACGAGCGTGACTCAAACTGGTCAACAGTTATAATCAAATTGGTCATTCAGTGGCGTTTTGCACCCACGTAACGAACGTAGCTCACAGCTAACAGCTAGCTAACACCAGCTATTTACTGTATACTGTAATGTATTATCTGAATATCATACATAAATCGTCAGACCATTGCAATGTCTGACGTCATCATTACCCGTTTTTACCAACTGCTTATTTTTAGGACTTTGACCACAAAATAAGTATTTTGTCAACAAAATACACTAGTGAACATTGTTGTGGCTAATCAACAGAGCAGGGCAGGACCCAGCAACACATGAGATATCTGAAAAGACACTGGAGGGGGTCTTTAAGTATACACTGGAGGGGGTCTTTAAGTCTGTAGCCAAGCCTGTGTGTTAGCTCTCAGCAGCCAGAGTGTGTTGGTAGTGCTCTCATATCCTCACGGCAGCCATTTATTACATTATTACTGTTATTAGTGAGGAGATGTGCCACCCAGCCAGCTCCACTGCTGAAACCTGAGCACCAACACCTAACCATCAGCCCACACACACTGCTCGCAGCTGTGTGTGTGTGTGTGTTGTGTGTCAGAGAGAGCGAGCGGTTGGTTTAACCTCCTGTGGAGTTGCACCCCATAGCTGAAATCTGCTCCCATCGTCTACCCAATGATTATGTACCCACATACTGTCCTGGCCAATCACCATCCTCGATAGGCCCACCCACCCCCCGTCTCAGAGAATCTCTAGAACAGCATGTCAGTATCCCACCACCACCCAATCACAACGGCCCCCGCAAACCGAAGGAGCAAATCAGCTGTGTCACATCGTGCAGGAGAGTTTGGGCCCTCCTCGGCTTATATTTTGATTATTAGGTGTTTGTGTGTGTGACCACTTAGTCACTAAGTGATTTGTGTCACTATGACATCAGGAGATTAACAGGAGAAATTACCATTCACAATCACAGCGGGAGAGAGGGTTAAAAATAGAGAGACTCCCACGAAAATCAGCAGTGTTTGGCAGGTATCATGTCCAATGTGTGGCCCTTCGGTTACTTGATGTAAGTCAGAATGGCCCTCTGGATTTTTTTTGTCCACCCCTGATTTAGTGTCTATAATCCCAGTCAGTGGGCAAACAAACTCTAATCTCACTTATCTAACTCACTAATCTGCTTTTAGCACAACCACAACTGATGTCTCCATACTCGCACACACACGCGCGCGCACACACACACACACACACACACACACAAAATCTGTGTGTGTGTTTGTGTCTGGAGGGATGGGGTGTGTATTCCTAGGCTTTAACTTGCTGTGTGTCTCCTGTGTGTGTGTGTGTGTGTGTGTGTGTGTGTGTGTGTGTGTGTGTGTGTGTGTGTGTGTGTGTTTGTGTGTGTGTGTGTGTAGGTACGTGAAGCTTCCATAACGTCACTGGTGGATATTTATCGGCACGTTGGAGAGCGGGTCAGAGCCGACCTGGGGAAGAGAGGCCTGCCTGCTGCCCGGTCAGTCCTCGTCTTTGTGTTTTTTCATGTTCACCTCTCATAGCATTGTGTGTGTGTGTGTGTGTGTGTGTGTGTGTGTGTGTGTGTGTGTGTGTGTGTGTGTGTGTGTGTGTGAGGGCTGTGTATTGGAGAGAATCTGGTGATGCATAGGGGGGGGGGGGTTACAATTGAATATATTGCGATACTGTAAGCAAGGATATATATTTGGATTGTTTTTTAATCTAATTTTAGGAAAACTGTCAATCATAATAGTATAAACAGCCACATGTATAAAATCTGAGTAAAAAAAAGTGATTACGTTGGAGTGGAAGAGTGGAATGTCTGAAGATACAACACTGCTGTCTGTCTAACAAACACAACACAAAATGAACCACTGCCACCAATCTTTGCGTGGAAACTAATAATAACAAATAAAAAATGTTGTTCTTTTTTGAGAATCGATACAGTATCGCAAAACATAATATCGCGATACTCAAGTGTATCAATATTTCCTTCCGCCCCTAGTGTGTGTGTGTGTGTTGTGCCAAACAGGGCTGGGGTTGTGTTGTGGGTCCCGTGTCCTTGGCACTGCGTCTGTCCCAGGCCACACCATGCACCACTCTGCTCTGCACACACACAGAGACACTTTATCTGAGCACAATACTGACTGAGGGACTGGGAGGAGGAGGAGGAGGAGGAGGAGGAGGGCGGGGGTGTCAGATGGGCTCTGAAGGCGTTATTGGGGGAGTCACCAAGTTGGGGAGAATTGGAGAAAGTGTGTATGTTTTCAGTGTGCAAGTGTTTTCGTCTCTAAACAGCTCCGTTGGTCCGTTGAGTGGTTGCGTCCTTCTTTGGTCACCGTGGTTACATGTAATGGGGTTGAGGGTTATTCTAAGCACACAGCCTCTCTCTCTCTCTCTCTCTCTGTCTGTCTGTCTGTCTCTCGCCCCCTCCCTCTCCCTCTCTCTGCCTCCCATGTGTGAGAACCTAGCAGCAGCCAGTGTTGTGTGTGCTGACTGCTCAGTATGAGTCCTGTGTCTGTGAATGCGTGTGTCATGCGCTGTGCATATTAAGCCTGTCTGTCTCCAGTCTGCGTATGACTGTGGGATTTAATCAGACTGGTGCAGGAGCTAAGTAAATCAATATTTGTGCGTCCTGTTCCTGTACGGTCTAGTGTGTAAGCTTGTGTGTGTGTGTGTGTGTGTGTGTGTGTGTCTGTGTGTGTGTGTCTGTCTGAATCTGAGAGAGTACACTGATGTTGTCGGTTCGGCTGCCCAGTGGAATGCCGGGCTGCTGCCAGGGTCTTACTGACCAGATCACATATCAACGCTGTAGAGCTGGCATCAGATAACGGAGAGAGAGAGAGAGAGAGAGAGAGAGAGGGGAGAGAGAGAGAGTCATGAGGGAGAGAGAGAGAGAGAGGGGGGGGGGGGGAGGGAGGGGGAGTCATGAGGGAGAGAGGCAGGACAGAAAATGAAAAGTGAGAGATGTATGTCAGCTTTAGATGAAAGGTTCAGAAAGCCAATGTGTTTATGATGTAAGTTTCCTCTGTGAGAAAGCAGCACAAACCTGGGTGGGAGTGAGATGAGATGAGATGAGATGAGATGAGATGAGATGAGAGGAGATGAGGAGTGTGGAGACGGGAATGAAGAAATGTTCAGAGGGAGGTGGGAGGTGGGAGGTGGGAGTAAGGGATGGAGGGAATGTCTGCAAGGGACGGAGAGGAAGAGAGAGACACTGAGGGGGAGGAGCAGCTTTGCTCAGCAGTACAACCCCTCCCCCTCAGGAGAGAGAGAGAGAGAGAGAGAGAGAGAGAGAGAGAGAGAGAGAGAGAGAGAGAGAGAGAGAGAGAGAGAGAGAGAGAGAGAGAGAGAGAGAGAGAGAGAGAGAGAGAGAGAGAGAGAGTCTGTGTGTCTGTATTGGTCAGTCAAGGAGGGAGGTTATGTAAAGGGTAACTGAACCTCCTCACTGCCTGTCACACAAACTGCTCCACTCATCTCACACACACACACACACACACACACACACACACACACACACACACACACACACACACACACACACAAATCCCATTTCTGGGATTTAACTCTTCCTGTACCTGTGGTGTTTTGTGTGCGTGTGTGTGTCTGCTTAGTATACAGTAGACAGTAGGTGGTGCTTTGTTGTGTGTGTGTGTGTGTGTATCCTGCCTTAGTCTCTCTGTGTTTGGCTCCTCTCTCTCTCTCTCTCTCTCTCTCTCTCTCTCCCTCCCTCCCTCCCTCCCTCCCTCCCTCTCGGAGCCACTGCAGCATGTTGGATACAAAGAGGCGAGGGGAGCAGAGGGCTGGAGTGTGTCGCTAGCATGGGAGCTAACGCCACACTGCACACCAACACAGCGACCTATTAATAAGCGCACCGGGGAACTGCTAATGCAAATGAGCCGGGGAGGCTAAAGGCTAGGCTATTTTGGAACAAGAATGGGCAAATTACAATGCTAACGGGAGGCGGGGGAACGGCGTGAAAAACGCTGCGTGTGGCCGAGGAGCGCGTTGCAACGCTAATCGTCACTTACCCAGGAGCTGCTGCTCGGGAACGGCACCCGACACACGCACAGACAGACAGCACGGTGTGTACGGCACCCCCCGACACACGCACACACAGCACGGTGGTGTATGGCTTACGTTAGGACGTGTCGGGCGAGGACACATTGGGGCATGTTATTGGTCATTGTGTCTGTGCTGTGTTTTTGTCTGTGTCAGACCAGACGTGTGTTGCTATGCCACCACCGCTCAGTGTGCGGGAGCTTCTGGTGTGTGTGTGTGTGTGTGCAGAGCTCTTTGCATCGCATGGCTGAACATATCTCATTTGTAATTGTGTGTTTGTGTCTGTTTATGGTGCCGAGCGGGATGTTAGTACTCACGTCTCGTCGTTGCTACAGCACCGTGTGTGTGTGTGTGTGTGTGTGTGTGTGTGACGGACATGACAGACACACCCACCCATACAGAAGGACAGACGCGCTCTCCAGATTGTTGCTGCTGATGTGATTCACCTGGTAGCACCCAGCAGCATCTCTCTGTCTGTCTAGGTCAAAGCTCTCTGGATGTGTGTGTGTGTGTGTGTGTGTCTCCATGATGTGCGCACATTTTCTTTGTCATGCTGTTTTGAATGGAAACAATTGATGCGGGAGAGAGGATGGCTTTCTAATACAGGTTGTATGTAATTCTATATGTCTTGTTTATTCGAGGTGCTGTTGTGTGTGTTTTGCTAACCTTGCTCTCTCTCTCTCTCTCTCTCTCTCTCTCTCTCTCTCTCTCTCCCTCCCTCCAGGTTACAGACGATATTTGGTCGCTTTGATGAAGCCTTGAGTTCGGGCAACATGGCTCTCAGCCCTGGTCACGGTCAGTTCCACCTTCTCATTTTCTTCTTGCTTTGTGTCTCTCTGTGCTGGACGGAGCTGTATTGGTCTCTAGGAGCTACCAAGTTGCGCTCATGTTGTCAAGGAGATCTTGATGTTGAATTTGATTTGTGTGCGCGTGTGTGTGTGTGTGTGCATGCTCTTTTGTGTGTGTGTGTGTGTGTGTGTGTGTGTGCATTGCTATGAGCTCCTGTAAGAAGGCCTAATAGGCTTAATGGTCTAATCTGTCTGTGTGTATGTTGTTTGCTGTGGGTCTCTGTCAGAGGCAGACCGGGGCTGAACGCTGCTTGTAGCCGTCAAACAGCAGCACATCGGGCTCAGCTGGCCGTGTTTGACCGCGGCGTTTAGAGTTGTAGTTGTAGTTGACAAGACTCGTTAAAGAGATGTTTCACTTTGGTCAAACTTCTCCACTGTTCAACACACAAACCTCCAGCATTTAGATGCTCCAGGGGTCTGTTGGCACCCGTTATTCTCATGCTCCAAATATCACTGATTATAAACAGGACATTACTTTCTGAAAAGTATCATTCACGATACAGAAGGGAGCATATGATATGATATATTTACCATATATAGACATAGTGAATGTCCTTCCTCCAGTATGACTCAACCACAGTGGTATTTTGGGATGCGCTATTCATTTTTTTGTCTGGTCATTTATTAAATGACTGTGAAAAAGAAGTATGCAAACTTGCGTTCTTAATCTAACTAAAGCGAGGAAAGGAGGAACCAAGATAATTTTTTTCTCTCTCGTGTCCTATGACTTCTTTCAGGGAAATTGGTTTCATTGGTTATTATTGGTAAAGAATTTGAATAATCTGAAGCCCAGAATCTGAAGGGGAAAAAAGCCTCAATACGAATGGAGAATACTCATTCAAAGGTATCTGATGTGGTGTGGTGAATAGCTACAGTGACGACTTGACTGGATGTGGCAGCTAAATAGCAGTTTCAAGTTTTGTTGACATGTTTAGTGTTTGTAAACAGAGGGAGCACAGAATTGTGGACCAAGGCAGCTCAGCAGGCAAAGTAGTAAACAAAAATAAGAAGGGAGCTCCTTGAACTTTTCAAGAATAGTATTTAATCCCGAAGTAATATATTCGTGTACACAGCAGTGTTACAAACAACTTTTTTTTGTGTTTGTAAACAGAGCAGCATTTATTGGTTATTATTAGTTATTATGATAGCCCAGTGATTCCCAACGTGTGGGTTGTGGAGGTACTGCAAGTGGGCCTATTTCAAAGGGGTCCCTTGACCTCTCAGCTCAATTTATCTGAATGAAAATAGGTTCAATGGGCACCCACGAGTCTCCCCTTTACAGATAAGGTAGCATTTTTCACAGCCTAGCATTAATAGCTTGTGGATTGATTTCTTCTGTTGTTGCTCATCACATTTTGTCTTAACAAATGTTTTATGCATGCAAATATTTCTGATGAATAAGGGGGAGAAAATGTTGGCAATCTGGCTTTGGGGTATTTTGCCTCAATTTTTGTATGTGGATTGTGGATGGATTATTAATTTACCGTCTGCCCAAGTTCACATGCTCTGTTAATGAAATAAAAATATATAGGGAAATACATCATCTTAGTCGTGTGTGCTGATCAGATGGTTCTGATTAAAGGGTTGGGTGGGCCCCGGAAGATTTTTAGATTTCATTTTCAGATTTCATTATTACGTTTTGGAACGCCTATCTACTGAGAAAGTTCCAAAAATGCTTGTTTTCCATCTATAAATCAAACTACTAAATCTATTCTAAATGCATCCAAAAGATAGATCAAATGCATTTTGGACTATGTGGCTTTAAGCTTAATTTGTGTTAGTCTTGTGCTCAGTGTAGGTTGGTTGTTGTTGTTGTCTGGCAGTGACTGTCATTGGCTGCGTGTACCTTCAGCCTGAACTATCTGTCTGCCAATGTCAGTGGTGGTCTGTCTGCAGGTGGCTGCTGCAGCATGTTGACTTGGTAAGAGAGAGAGAGGGAGAGACAGCTCAGGCTCACTGGGTGTCTGGGGGTTGTAGTTGCCATGATGCTGTCTCTGGTGGCAGCAGGGTGATGTGGGTGTCTGGGGGGGTGTCGTTGCCATGATGCTCCCTCTGGTGGTGGGGAGGGCTTACTTTATCTCTCATCTCCCCAAGGGCATACCTCCAGATTGATATGTGAGTTTGTAATAATGATTATGTGTCTTTTACTCTGCTACAGTATGTGTTATAGTTACATGATTGCTGGCATGAGTGCTGCTTGTTGTCATTGTTTAGAGATGGTGTGAGTATATTTTATAGGATTGTTGGCTAATTATTTTGCATTTACACTGGCGGGGGAAAGGTTTTGTGTCCTCATAGCAAGAAAAGAACAGTCAGACACGTTTGAGAGCCTTGTTGAAGTTGGATGTGAGAGAAAACAGGGCAGAAGGTTCTGTGGATAATATAGCATTGGGTTATATCAAGAGGGCACCTCCCATCTGAAGACATTCTGTGGAATTGGGCCGCGGCACTTCTAGGAGAGGCAGCAGTACATTTCCAGCGTCCCAGAACCAGCACAGCACCCTCAATACCCACTTTAGCCACTGATCCGACCTTCATCACACTCCCATTTACACTTCACTGCACTTACAAAAGATGTGATGCCTGTGGGCAGCATGGTTACAGTGGCTGTGCTTTAGCCAAAGAACCAAGGCTCGAGCCCCCCAATAAAGCATCTGCCCTACTGGAGTGTCCTTGAGCAACACATGCACCATCGTCCTACCAGCTCCTGTGACTGTTCTGGTTTTGACATTGCTATGCTATGATGCCCTAGCTGTGGAGGGTGCCAAAATCACCTTCCTCCTGACTGAGATTGAATAAAACAAGCACGAATTCGCAATGCCATCGAGCACACAACTCCACCGAGAAATGACTCACGTGTTTTGCATCATCAATCGGTTTTGCAATCGGCGCAAATAAAGCAATTATCGGAGTTCTCCGATCTCCTATTTAGGCTGAAAATCGGCCGATTGCGATCACTGGCTGACCCAACCAACCAACCGACAGTGACTTACAGAGCTGCTGGTCGCAGCCAGAAATCACAATGTTTTGATTACTTTTTTTGTGTGTGTGACAGCAACCACTGGCTGCTGTTTTGCTGCTGTCACTGCCTGACATAAGTTGGCAGTTGGAATGTTGGACCACCATACTAGAGGTCTTCAGATGGTTCAGCTGTCTGTCTGAACTGTACTGTGCTGGCAGTACCCTCCCTGCCGAGCCTCCCTAGCTGGTGACTCCTCTAATAGCCTGACTTTTTCTCCTTCACGTTCTCAACAAAATGGACAAACTGACATCCACATATTTCACGCAGCAGTTATATTGCTCAGGCTTTGGCTTAGCATTTTTATTCTGTTTTTGGTAATGAGGTCAACCAAAAAGACGGCGGCGCGAGCCAAGGTCAGAGGCGTCAGAATAGAATGTGTGACTCTGATGTTTTTCCTCCAAACGCTCGTAAGCATCATCATACCCAGGACTCAACCTGTGAGGATGAAACACAAACTCACACCATCAGCTCAAACACACATACAGTCAGGCACACAAACGGCTTCTGTCTCACTTTTTAGGCTAGCTGTTGGCGTTGCTCTAAAGGGTTTGAGGCAGCTGTTGAGAGTAGAGGGGAGAGAGAGGGGAAGGGGAGAGAGAGGAGAGGGGAGAGAAAGGGGGAGGCAGAGAGAGGAGAGTGGAAGGGGAGAGAGAGGGGGAGGCAGAGAGAGGAGAGGAGAGTGGAAGGCAGGGAGAGAGAGGAGAGGGGAGAGAAAGGGGGAGGCAGGGAGAGAGGAGCAGAGAGGGGAAGGGGAGAGAGGGGGAGGCAGAGAGAGAGGAGAGGGGAAGGGGAGAGAGAGGGGAGGCATGGAGGGGAAGGGGAGAGGAAGGGGGAGGCAGGGAGAGAGGGGGGAGGCAGGGAAAGAGAGGAGAGGGGAAGGGGAGAGAGAGGGGAGGCATGGAGGGCGAGGGGAAGGGGAGAGAAAGGGGGAGGCAGGGAGAGAGGGGGAGGCAGGGAGAGAGAGGAGAGGGGAAGGGGAGAGAGAGAGGAGGCATGGAGGGCGAGGGGTCGAGGGAGGAAGCTGACAGAGATCTCGCAGTAGCCAAGTCAGAGCTGTGCCTGTCACGGCCTGTCCCTGATTCACCCTGACAGAGACAGAGAGAGAGAGAGAACAAGGCAGAGAGAGAGACAGAAAACAAGGGAGAGAACCCGAGAGAACGCAGGGAACAGAGGCAGTAGAGACAGCACAGGGAACAGCGGGAGTAGAGACAGCACAGGGAACAGAGGGAGTAGAGACAGCGCATGCAATTTCTACCCATAACGCACTGTGACCATGGCGGTTGGGGGCGATGACGGAGATGGTGAGTGTGTGTGTGTGTGTGATTAATCTCATCTGTCTGTGGATACTGGCACACAGATAAAGGCTTTTCAACATATGGCTTGAGAATAAAATCTGTTTAGAATCTCACCCCAAGTCCTCTGACTTTGAGAGAGAGAGAGAGAGAGAGAGAGAGAGAGAGAGAGAGAGAGAGAGAGAGAGAGAGAGAGAGAGAGAGAGAGAGAGAGAGAGAGAGAGAGAGAGAGAGAGAGAGAGAGAGAGAGAGAGAGAGAGAGAGAGAGAATTATCAGTGCAGTAAACAAGTTGACTGTACTGCATGTCAGCATTGAATATCGCGATATTTGCCACCATTGACAATATTTTTCACAATATCGAATATGTAGTACCTTGGCATGTGCCATGTGACAAATACTATTTTGAACTGCTGTTATTTTAGTGGCAGCATCGTGGAGCTTTTATTTTGAAGGGGGGGGGGGGTGGTGCACTTCAGTGAACCTGTAACCTGGGTGGTTGTAAAAAATATATATATACTGTATATATAATTCATATTATACGACGATAATATGGTGTATCACGATATTTTGGGTTTGTGCATATGTGCACAGAGACATGCATGTGCAAACACATCTCAGTGACAGCCATAGAGACTCACTTTGTGTCAGGAGTCACTCTTACTTTCATTCAGTCCTTTTCCTCCAACAATTCCAACTTTTCAGTGACATTTTTCAACCTAGTTGAAATAGTGATTATAGAAGGAAATATGATATTTAGGCAAGTTACCAGGGCTGGGTATCGCTACTCAATACCTTTTTAAAGGGGGACTGACCCCCCCAGATTTCTTGCAAAACGGTATTCTACTTGATTTGAAAACTCTGCAGGCAAGATGGCCGCCTATACTCCCTTCTGTACGCTGGCAGAATAAACTATCATAACTTGGCCAATAAGTATGTAAGATAGATACAAAATAAAACAAATTGTAATGTCTTTATTTGTTGTAGAATGCAGAGGACATGTAACTGTTTAGTTAAACTCGCATTCCAGGAATATTGTATTTACTGCGCTGCTCTAAAGATAACGTAAGTGGCTCGAGACTGTTTCGTCCTGAAACCCACTCGCTTTGCGCCAGAACACAATCGATTTGGGGGTGGAACACGCCAGGATTGGCCAACGCCCAGAACTGTCAAATCAAATTATCGACAGAGACGCTATGGCCCGCCTCCCAATATTTCCGGTGTATCAGAGATAGATATCATAGAGGACGTTATGAATATAGTAAAAGGTACAAAAAGGCACGCACATCCAGCAGTGAAGGGTTAAAACCAGGTGCAGGACCGAAGTGCAAGTACCGGTAAGTAATAAAAAATAGAGTCCGCACACTGGCAGCTGCTCCCAAATATTTAATCGGAGACCACAAAAAATGTGACGTTTGGGGCAAAGCCCTTCCTCAGACATGAATGAAGTGTAGGGACACACCCCTTAAGTACCCTCGCAGGGGTCACCTGACACATCATGTGATACATAGAAGAGTTAGAAGACATACAGTGCACTTATTCAAGTAGTAGAGACCACCTCGTAATAGTTAAATCACACTTTCTTCTTAATATTACATTTCATTATGACGGTTTACACCTGATAATCTTTGTTTATGTGATATTCAAGTTGTTCTGAAACTGTCGTTATATTACTTGTCCTTTGAGACATTCAAGTGTTGATATTGCCAGTTGCTATTTGATTATTTTCTATAGTGGTCGAATAAGTGCACTGTATTTCTTCTAACTCTTCTATCTATCACATGATGTGTCAGGTGACCCCTGCGAAGGTACTTAAGGGGTGTGTCCCTACACTTCATTCACATCCAACGTTATGAATATAGCCACGTTATAAACAACAAACTAACGCTGGTGATCCGTATGGGAACAGTGTTACTCGAAATGGTTAAAAGTTATATAAATTTTGTCATTCAGAGGCGTTTTACTGCCATGTAACATAACTAACTAGCGGCTAATATTAGCCACAGTAGGCGATTACCCATGGATGCATTGCTCTTAAGCTGTGTTCACACAGAGATATTTATTTTTCGCTCTGTCGCTTGATTCAACCCTTTGGAATCGCTCTGTCGCTCTGTTTAAATCGCTCATCAACAGGCACACGAATTGACGGACATGTGGGGGCTATAACGTTACGCAATGTCATGCTGTTTGTCCACTACAAGCCCCCGTCGTTGTTTACAAGCTAAGCCTATCAGCGTGCTCCTAATGCAAGCTCCATACCGGTAGTACAGACTTCACTTCATGTCATCCGTCAGCCTGTCAATCAGCTGTCAATGCGGTTTGTTGCCACACAATAAACCAGCGGTTTGTTCCAAGCCAGTGTGATCCTTGACTCGCTCTCACACGGCAGCCAATCAGCGTTGAACAGCGAGCGACTGATGCCAGCGTATTTTCGCTCGAGTTGGGATATTTCATCTCGGGCGACGAGCGTATTTTCTCCCTGTCGCTCTGTCTCTGCCGCTCGGACGCCCAGCGATTTTTCTCCCGGGCGAATATACGCTCAATCGCTCGTTTGCATTGACTTTGTATGTAAACTCGATGCCAGCGACAAACTTTAATAGGTCGGTGTGAACGCAGCTTTAAAGAGCTCGCGACGCGTGAACTACAGTAATAATCACATGGGGGGAAAAAAACAATTTTTCACATGAGTGGGGCACGCGCAAATACCACCGTGACGTCACGATGTACCAAATCTCCCATTCATTTGAGGGCACAAAAAAAAGCAGGGTTGAACCCATAGAGGGAACTTATGCTGCTGAAAATGATACAAATGGTACAATGGTAACAGTTTGGTCTCAGATGTGGAAATTCTGACCAGAATTCTTCACACACCACCCCCAAAGTCATATATATTGGTTAAAAGCTGAAAAAAAGTGTTTTGGGGGTAAGTTGTTACACTTTAAGGTATCGACCGAAATAACCCACACTACCAAGTACAGTAGTATCGAAACTTCTCCAGTCAAACGATACCTGCATTTGATCCTTTTTGTGCACAGATCTAGAAACAAAAACAGACTATTTGTATGGTTTTGCTCGTAGCCAATCGCCACAAGCGTTTTTCCATTTAACGCAACGTGTGATGATTGGCCCACTACCGCAGCAGCTACAACCCATAGTCTGTCTGTGGTGGTGAAGTGGAGCACGGAGTATGTGACGGAGTTGGTAGTACAGGCAGGGTACTGGCATTGGTACTGGCATCGTCATTTAAATGCTACCCAGCTCTAGAAGTTACTGAACAGACTGTGTGTGTGTGTGTGTGCGCGCGCGTGCGCCGCGCCGCTAATAGAAGTGTTTCCGATGTTTGTGTGTTACAAAGTAAATCATGTCAGAGCCGCTGGCGCTCTGCTCTGCTCTTGTTTCATGTTATTTGGGCCTTTGTGAAACAGTGCGCTGTGCGAATGCAAGCAGCACACACACACACACACACACACACACACACACACACACACGCGTATGCACAGGTATAATGGCAGCCCCAATTCCAAGGCAGGGAGAGGGATAAACGATAAGATTCAAACTAAAGCGTTGCCATGGTAACCGGCCCAGCCTGGAAACAGGGTCATGCTTTCCTTTGCAGAGCCGGAGATGCAGTGAAGCAGAATGAGCATGTCTGAGAGTGTGTTACAGAGTGTGTGTGTCTGCGAGTGTGTTACAGAGTGAGTGTGTCTGCGAGTGTGTTACAGAGTGTGTGTGTCTGCGAGTGTGTTACAGAGTGAGTGTGTCTGCGAGTGTGTTACAGAGTGAGTGTGTCTGCGAGTGTGTTACAGAGTGAGTGTGTCTGCGAGTGTGTTACAGAGTGAGTGTGTCTGCGAGTGTGTTACAGAGTGAGTGAGTGTGTGTGTGTGTTACAGAGTGAGTGAGTGTGTGTGTGTGTTACAGAGTGAGTGAGTGTGTGTGTGTGTGTGTGTGTGTCTGTGTGTGTGTGTGTCCCTGTCAGTATTGCACTACTATGCAAGCATTGAAAGCTGCTACTGATGGCCCGTTTGCAATGTACTGAATATCTCTGTGCTGCTAAGGGCAACTGTGTGTGTGTGTGTGTGTGTGTGTGTGTGTGTGTGTGTGTGTGTGTGTGTGTGTGTGTGTGTGTGTGACGTGTGTGTGTGTGTGTTTTAATTTTCTGCTAAGGAGCTCATTTTCCTTGAGCTGCACTGAAAGTGGAACAGTCTGTCTCCTATTAGAGAATCCAGGCCCGAACCCCTCTCTCTCTCTCTCTCTCTCTCTCTCTGTCTGTATGTCTCTCTCTCTCTCTCTTTCTCTCTCTCTCTCTCTCTCTCTCTGTCTGTATGTGTCTCTCTCTCCCCCTCTTTCCCACTGTTTCTGCCTCAAAAACAACTGGATGGTTGAAAATATCTGCTCCTCATTGTAACAAAACAGACACTTGTTTTCTAATCACTGCCTATAAAGTGATATGTGATGGATATTCTGCACAGTGTCTTATTCCTTTGAGAACTGACCAAGTGACCATTTCAAGCAGTATCCAGCTTATTCGTATTCTTACTCAAGTATTCGTCTTATCAACTGATGTGTATCTCTGTATACAGTATGGTCGTGATGCGTGTTTTTATAATTAGTAGTAATTATTAGCCTTACCTGCGGCTCTTCTCATCCAAATTGGCAGCTGTCAAAATGCCAAACCCGACATTTTTCATGACATAATAATAATCACATTTCATCACTTTTGTTTTGACCAATGCCTGCTAATCCACAAACATTATTGATCACTAAGGCAAGGCTCAATGGAATTGGAGGCACTTGGAGGAACCCTCAGAGTGACGTCATTATTTTTTTATACCTTCAATTCAATCAGGAAGTGGATTTATTTAGCCTGAAAAAGAGTTCTTAAATCTAATCAGTCAGAAAAGTGACAACGAAGGCCCCATCATTATATCACATTGCAGCTTTCCATCGGAGCCGAGTGAGTTAAAAGTATATTAATGAGCCCAAAACTGTTCTACTACAACACACAGCCTCAGATATATATATTATTATATATTAAAACTGTTCTACTACAACACACAGCCTCAGATATATATATTATTATATATTAAAACTGTTCTACTACAACACACAGCCTCAGATATATATATTATTATATATTAAAACTGTTCTACTACAACACACAGCCTCAGATATATATATTATTATATATTAAAACTGTTCTACTACGACACACAGCCTCAGATATATATATTATTATATATTAAAACTGTTCTACTACAACACACAGCCTCAGATATATATATTATTATATATTAAAACTGTTCTACTACAACACACAGCCTCAGATATATATATATTATTATATATTAAAACTGTTCTACTACGACACACAGCCTCAGATATATATATTATTATATATTAAAACTGTTCTACTACAACACACAGCCTCAGATATATATATTATTATATATTAAAACTGTTCTACTACAACACACAGCCTCAGATATATATATTATTATATATTAAAACTGTTCTACTACAACACACAGCCTCAGATATATATATTATTATATATTAAAACTGTTCTACTACAACACACAGCCTCAGATATATATATTATTATATATTAAAACTGTTCTACTACAACACACAGCCTCAGATATATTATTATATATTAAAACTGTTCTACTACAACACACAGCCTCAGATATATTATTATATATTAAAACTGTTCTACACACACACACACAGCCTCAGATATATATATTATTATATATTAAAACTGTTCTACTACAACACACAGCCTCAGATATATATATTATTATATATTAAAACTGTTCTACTACAACACACAGCCTCAGATATATATATTATTATATATTAAAACTGTTCTACTACAACACACAGCCTCAGATATATATATTATTATATATTAAAACTGTTCTACTACAACACACAGCCTCAGATATATATATTATTATATATTAAAACTGTTCTACTACAACACACAGCCTCAGATATATTATTATATATTAAAACTGTTCTACACACACACACACAGCCTCAGATATATATATTATTATATATTAAAACTGTTCTACTACAACACACAGCCTCAGATATATATATTATTATATATTAAAACTGTTCTACTACAACACACAGCCTCAGATATATATATTATTATATATTAAAACTGTTCTACTACAACACACAGCCTCAGATATATATATTATTATATATTAAAACTGTTCTACTACAACACACAGCCTCAGATATATTATTATATATTAAAACTGTTCTACACACACACACACAGCCTCAGATATATATATTATTATATATTAAAACTGTTCTACTACAACACACAGCCTCAGATATATATATTATTATATATTAAAACTGTTCTACTACAACACACAGCCTCAGATATATTATTATATATTAAAACTGTTCTACACACACACACACAGCCTCAGATATATATATTATTATATATTAAAACTGTTCTACTACAACACACAGCCTCAGATATATATATTATTATATATTAAAACTGTTCTACTACAACACACAGCCTCAGATATATATATTATTATATATTAAAACTGTTCTACTACAACACACAGCCTCAGATATATATATTATTATATATTAAAACTGTTCTACTACAACACACAGCCTCAGATATATTATTATATATTAAAACTGTTCTACACACACACACACAGCCTCAGATATATATATTATTATATATTAAAACTGTTCTACTACAACACACAGCCTCAGATATATATATTATTATATATTAAAACTGTTCTACTACAACACACAGCCTCAGATATATATATTATTATATATTAAAACTGTTCTACTACAACACACAGCCTCAGATATATATATTATTATATATTAAAACTGTTCTACTACAACACACAGCCTCAGATATATATATTATTATATATTAAAACTGTTCTACTACAACACACAGCCTCAGATATATATATATTATTATATATTAAAACTGTTCTACTACGACACACAGCCTCAGATATATTATTATATATTAAAACTGTTCTACACACACACACACAGCCTCAGATATATATATTATTATATATTAAAACTGTTCTACTACAACACACAGCCTCAGATATATATATTATTATATATTAAAACTGTTCTACTACAACACACAGCCTCAGATATATATATTATTATATATTAAAACTGTTCTACTACAACACACAGCCTCAGATATATATATTATTATATATTAAAACTGTTCTACTACAACACACAGCCTCAGATATATATATTATTATATATTAAAACTGTTCTACTACAACACACAGCCTCAGATATATTATTATATATTAAAACTGTTCTACACACACACACACAGCCTCAGATATATATATTATTATATATTAAAACTGTTCTACACACACACACACACAGCCTCAGATATATATATTATTATATATTAAAACTGTTCTACTACAACACACAGCCTCAGATATATATATTATTATATATTAAAACTGTTCTACTACAACACACAGCCTCAGATATATATATTATTATATATTAAAACTGTTCTACTACAACACACAGCCTCAGATATATATATTATTATATATTAAAACTGTTCTACTACAACACACAGCCTCAGATATATATATTATTATATATTAAAACTGTTCTACTACAACACACAGCCTCAGATATATTATTATATATTAAAACTGTTCTACACACACACACACACACACAGCCTCAGATATATATATTATTATATATTAAAACTGTTCTACACACACACACACAGCCTCAGATATATATATTATTATATATTAAAACTGTTCTACTACAACACACAGCCTCAGATATATATATTATTATATATTAAAACTGTTCTACTACGACACACAGCCTCAGATATATATATTATTATATATTAAAACTGTTCTACTACAACACACAGCCTCAGATATATTATTATATATTAAAACTGTTCTACTACAACACACAGCCTCAGATATATATATTATTATATATTAAAACTGTTCTACTACGACACACAGCCTCAGATATATATATTATTATATATTAAAACTGTTCTACTACAACACACAGCCTCAGATATATTATTATATATTAAAACTGTTCTACTACAACACACAGCCTCAGATATATATATTATTATATATTAAAACTGTTCTACACACACACACACAGCCTCAGATATAGCCTCAATTTCGTCACGGGACATTTTGATGTCACCGATACTGTTGATGTGCAGACACAGTCACACACTCACTCACTCACAATTTCTCTCCCTCCCTCCCTCTGTGTATTTTGGGATTTTGCTTTGGCAGAAAAGAGCCAGTGCTGCCCCCATGTGGTCACAAAAGAGAACTCATATTGTGTGTCTGTGTGTGTTTGTGAGCGAGACAAAGAGAATGACACTGCATGTGTTAGATCTCACTACCTGCATCTGCCCCTGCACGTGGATTATATCTGCTCTTTGGCCTGGGAAGGGAATACGTGAGATTATTCCCACATGCCATGGATTAGGGCTGTGTGTGTGTGTGTGTGTGTGTGTGTGTGTGTGCTGCTTGTCTTGGACTCCAGCCCTGATTGATTTGAGCAGA
>NC_139643.1:36092224-36097224 GCF_964638095.1 Poromitra crassiceps | reverse complement strand
TACAGGGCACAGTATTGCGTAATGTGGAGGCCGCCTGTTAAAGCTCTTGAACAGGATCTTATTGGTGATCACAGGAGAGGAGCAGACTGGTGATCACAGGAGAGGTGCAGACTGGTGATCACAGTAGAGAGCAGACTGGTGATCACAGGAGAGGAGCAGACTGCTGATCACAGTAGAGAGCAGACTGGTGATCACAGGAGAGGTGCAGACTGGTGATCACAGTAGAGAGCAGACTGGTGATCACAGGAGAGGTGCAGACTGGTGATCACAGTAGAGAGCAGACTGGTGATCACAGTAGAGGTGCAGACTGCTGATCACAGTAGAGAGCAGACTGGTGATCACAGTAGAGAGCAGACTGGTGATCACAGGAGAGGTGCAGACTGGTGATCACAGGAGAGGTGCAGACTGGTGATCACAGTAGAGAGCAGACTGGTGATCACAGTAGAGGAGCAGACTGGTGATCACAGTAGAGATGCAGACTGGTGATCACAGTAGAGGAGCAGACTGGTGATCACAGTAGAGGAGCAGACTGGTGATCACAGTAGAGGTGCAGACTGGTGATCACAGTAGAGGTGCAGACTGGTGATCACAGTAGAGAGCAGACTGGTGATCACAGTAGAGGTGCAGACTGGTGATCACAGTAGAGAGCAGACTGGTGATCACAGGAGAGGTGCAGACTGGTGATCACAGTAGAGAGCAGACTGGTGATCACAGTAGAGATGCAGACTGGTGATCACAGGAGAGGTGCAGACTGGTGATCACAGTAGAGAGCAGACTGGTGATCACAGTAGAGAGCAGACTGGTGATCACAGTAGAGATGCAGACTGGTGATCACAGTAGAGAGCAGACTGGTGATCACAGTAGAGAGCAGACTGGTGATCACAGGAGAGGAGCAGACTGGTGATCACAGGAGAGGTGCAGACTGGTGATCACAGGAGAGGTGCAGACTGGTGATCACAGTAGAGAGCAGACTGGTGATCACAGTAGAGGAGCAGACTGGTGATCACAGTAGAGATGCAGACTGGTGATCACAGTAGAGGAGCAGACTGGTGATCACAGTAGAGAGCAGACTGGTGATCACAGGAGAGGAGCAGACTGGTGATCACAGTAGAGAGCAGACTGGTGATCACAGTAGAGATGCAGACTGGTGATCACAGTAGAGAGCAGACTGGTGATCACAGTAGAGATGCAGACTGGTGATCACAGGAGAGGTGCAGACTGGTGGTCACAGTAGAGATGCAGACTGGTGATCACAGGAGAGGTGCAGACTGGTGATCACAGGAGAGGTGCAGACTGGTGATCACAGTAGAGAGCAGACTGGTGATCACAGGAGAGGAGCAGACTGGTGATCACAGGAGAGGTGCGGACTGTGGGAGCTATGGAAGAAGCCAAAGGAGATGAGTGAGCACTGAGCAGACGTAGTGGCAGCCCACAGCGACAGACTCATCTGTGTCTCCTCAGAAAACCCAGACACTCATATCTGTGGTCGACTCAGGGCTGCAGAGCCTCTGCCTTTGAAATAGTTCATAGAGAGAGAGAGAGAGAGCTCCTCAGAGAGAGAGAGAGAGAGAGATAGCTCCTCAGAGAGAGAGAGATCCTCTCCCCAGCCTCCTCCTGCAGTTTTAGATGGCTCAAGTGTTTCTCTTTGCTTCGTCTCTCCATGTATTGATTCTTCCCCTTCTTGCTGTCTCTGTGTCGGAAGGAAGCTGTGCGTCCCAACTTCCCACGGCCGTGCGGTCGATTCCATGCTGGTGTTTCTGATGTATCCCTGTCAGCACCAGCACGTACATATCACACACACACACACACACACACACACACACACACACACACACACACACACACACAAAACCACGCAGTCTGTGAGAGCTCCGATACATTGCTCTGTCGGTTGGAAACACAAGACTACGATCTCTAGTAACACAGATCGTTAAAGTCGACTGATTGTGATGCGGAGTGCAATAAATAACCCGCCTTCCACACACAACAAACCCGCAGCCTTCTCTCTGCAGTCTGCATTTAGAAAGCCCATACTGTATGTACATCCTGGGTTCAAAGAGCAAGTCATGGAGGGCTTGATGGTTATTGACATACAGACCTTTAATTGCTGCTCTGAGACCTTGACCTCGTTGAGATGACTGTGATGGGAAGGAAAAGGCCTGACTTCACCTTTTCCACTGACTTGTGGTGGTATCAGGCTAATTAGCTCTTGCTTGTCAGGGGTAGCAGCTTTTAAACATCATCTCCTCTGCTGTGTCATTAGCCGTTTCCCCATTTGAACACAGAGCCACTTTGTACCGGATATATTTTGCGGTTTGTTTCCTTCTTTGGTAAATGTGTTTTCTTGCTAGCTCGCTTGCTAGCCTGCTGCTATCAGAGTCCCGTTCTCCATGATGGTGGTGCCGGGAGACCCCATTGTCTGCATTTGCATTTAGATGACAGCACACACCCACACATTCTGCTAAAGCCCAACAGCAAGACTCAGTCAGAAGACAGAGACGTCGTCACACATTTACTGATAATAACTGCTGGTGTTAGAACAGACTATCGTACACCGAGACCAAGGCAGTCTGCATGGAGCCAGGACCATGCTGTCTTTATTTAGGCACACAGCAGTACCTTTCTCTCACACTGCAAGCCACTGACCTGACCACCATATCTCCATCTCCACATGATATTAATATACTGTGCAGCATGTAGGGGAGCAGAACACAATTCTAGTTTCCACATCATACTGTAGCATATCGGCAATATTCAATTATACAATACAATTATACAATGGTTCAAAGCCCTGATGAAGACCTTGTAGGTCGAAACCGGTCTTTTTTTTCTTTTCTTTTTTTTTGTATCTTTAAGCCATGTTAGAATAAAAGCTTTTTAATTTTATCCCAGTATCTGTTTTCCTTGCTCCACGTATGAGTGCCTGAAGTCTGCTTCTGCTCCAGTGATACAATGGTTAAATTGTAAAGATTCTGATAGAAAGTACAGTAAAATATCGAGGCTAGTCATCATGATTAATAATGACCACACAATATCTAGAATGTCTAAAATAAGTAGGACTGGATAATTGTGCAGCCTAATAGCATGTCATGATGTTTATATTCTATTCTAACATTGACATTTTATCAAAATAATAGTTAGGAAATAGTTGCTGGTAGATGTTTGGATGGCCAGGCTGCCACTACTCGCACTACTACTCCTACACACAGAGTTGTAGAGGAGAGTCCTCACAGCGAGCTAGCTATATGTGGATGTTCCCCAGCTCTCCCAGGGCCACGTAGTGTTTTGACACGGCACGTCTTTGTGGCACAGCCTGATATGGAGAGGAACCCAGGAGAGGAACCCAGGGGAAGGAGGAACGGATAGATTTCTCCTGCCTTCTTCTCTCTCCACACCCAACTCCTCTCCTCCACCCTCCCTGCCCCCACTCTCTGTGGACCCGTCTGGACTACAAACCCCACCTGCCTCGTAGTTGACAACGTAACCGGCCAATCAGGGCAAAACAGTCATGGCGGCTAACGAAGCAACGAGCAGTAACGTTAACATTGGTAGAGTTTACACAGCCGTAACGCAAGAGCAGTTAGTGCAGAAATTAGCTCAATAACAACAATTAAACAAGAACAAGAGTATGCTCTGCGGAAAAGACAGGATTATCTTTTTTATGGTTATTATCTGTCCAGGCAGGTACTCCCACTCAGGCCAGGCACCCACTGACATGGCTGTGGACGGCTTTGAGTCTAAACTGAGACATAGAGCCAAACACAATGTTCCATCATGTTATCAGGATGCTTTTAACCAGGCTGCTTCTTCTCCTCCTGTTCTCTGCCACTTCCCTCTAACCAAATCTACATTCATCATCCTGAACCCCCGAGGTTGCTCTGAGCGCTTCCATTCTCTTGTTTCAGCTTTCTTCGCCTCCTCCCTCCCTCCCAAGTGAGGGGGCGTGGCCAGCCCCTAGAGAGAGATATGATTGACACGCCCATTACTGCCAGGCAGGAAGTCCATTAGAAACGCAGGCTGCTGCTCCTACTGAACAAGAGTGTGTGGGTGTGTAATTGGATGTGTGTTTGTCTTTTTGCGAGTTCAACCAGAATCAGAGAACCAGCTAATGCAGGCATCCTTTGAGGCTTGCACGCGGTCTTGCATGCACACACTGATTGACTCTGATTGATTGATGATCGATTGATTGACTCTGATTTTGCAGTAGTCAAGGATGGTGCGGGGGGCATTGATGAGGAGGACTTCATCAAAGCCTTCACCGATGTCCCTACTGTACAGGTAAGCCCCCCCACACACACACACACACCTTCACACAGACAAGCTCATACACACACCACACACCACTGAATTAATAACAGGATTACAGATGCTATCTAGACCATGTTGGCTGCCCCATTTTTGCCCTTTTCTCTCCTGTCTCGTTCCTCATCCTGTTTCACCTCCTTTGTCTCTGTGCAGATCTACTCATCCAGGGATCTGGAGGACAACCTCAATAAGATCCGGGAGATCTGCTCCGATGACAAGCGCGACTGGGACCAGAGAGCCAGTGCTGTCAGTAGACTTACCTTCAGCAGATTTATCTAACCAGCTGTGTTACGATTCTGTTCATGCATTCATTCATACCCTGTCACACAAGTCACACCCATTAACTACAACTAAAAACCATGACAACAACCAACCAAAGCTAGCTGTTTCTTACTCCTGACCCAATCGCAGGATTGTTTTCCCAAGCTGTTTATATGTGGATGTACACTGTGAAACTTTCAGTCAATGCAGTCTAAATCAATATCTTGACTATGACTATCAATGACTAATCAATTCTAAGGAAATTAACAACCGTACGAGGGCCATTTGGTTGGCGCTGTGGTTATCGTTCCACTCTGATTGCTTGTTGCTCGTGTCCGTCATGTACAGATGAAGAAGATCCGCTCGTTGCTGGTGGCGGGCGCGGCCGACTACGACTGCTTCTACCAGCACCTGCGGCTACTGGATGGAGCCTT
>NC_139643.1:35977224-36087224 GCF_964638095.1 Poromitra crassiceps | reverse complement strand
AATGACATGTTTGTTGAGGTGTTAGGTGAAATGTGAGATTTACAACCTGCTCCTTCTTTGTCTGTCTGTAGGGACCAGGTCAGGCAATGGTAAGACGGTTAGGTGTGTGTGTGTGTGTGTGTGGGGGGGTGTGCGTTTGTGTCTTTTAGGGATGTTCCAGTCGGCATTTTTCTTTTCTTTCTTTAAATGGAAGTTTGCAGACACAGATCCAATAACAGTTTGGTAATTACATTATGCTTTAAATTCATGTTTGAGTGAACATGTCCTTTATACTGACTGGTAGCCAATCCGTTGAAGCATCCCTAGTGTACACATCTGTGTTTGCACCTTGCTGATTGGATGACTGGATGGATGAATGGCTGTATGTAGTGTATGTGACTATATAGTTAAGGACTTAATCATCGGCAGCTTCCAGTAATAGTAGCTTCTTCTCAGCTGTAGTGCTTCTTCCTAGGTTCTGGGTGTTATTCGGCTGCAAACCTAGTGTGATTAGCTGCATCAGCCTAGAGACTAGTACCTAGTGTGAGTAGCTGCATCAGCCTAGAGACTAGTACCTAGTGTGATTAGCTGCATCAGCCTAGAGACTAGTACCTAGTGTGATTAGCTGCATCAGCATAGAGACTAGTACCTAGTGTGAGTAGCTGCATCAGCCTAGAGACTAGTACTTAGTGTGAGTAGCTGCATCAGCCTAGAGACTAGTACCTAGTGTGAGTATCTGCATCAGCTTAGAGACTAGTACCTACTGTGAGTAGCTGCATCAGCCTAGAGACTAGTACCTACTGTGAGTAGCTGCATCAGCCTAGAGACTAGTACCTACTGTGAGTAGCTGCATCAGCCTAGAGACTAGTACCTACTGTGAGTAGCTGCATCAGCCTAGAGACTAGTACCTAGTGTGAGTAGCTGCATCAGCCTAGAGACTAGTACCTAGTGTGAGTAGCTGCATCAGCCTGGAGACTAGTGCCTAGTGTGAGTAGCTGCATCAGCCTAGAGACTAGTACCTAGTGTGAGTAGCTGCATCAGCCTACAGACTAGTACCTAGTGTGATTAGCTGCATCAGCCTAGAGACTAGTGCCTAGTGTGAGTAGCTGCATCAGCCTAGAGACTAGTACCTAGTGTGAGTAGCTGCATCAGCCTAGAGACTAGTACCTAGTGTGAGTAGCTGCATCAGCCTAGAGACTAGTACCTAGTGTGAGTAGCTGCATCAGCCTAGAGACTAGTGCCTAGTGTGAGTAGCTGCATCAGCCTAGAGACTAGTACCTAGTGTGAGTAGCTGCATCAGCCTAGAGACTAGTACCTAGTGTGAGTAGCTGCATCAGCCTACAGACTAGTACCTAGTGTGAGTAGCTGCATCAGCCTAGAGACTAGTACCTAGTGTGAGTAGCTGCATCAGCCTGGAGACTAGTGCCTATTGTGAGTAGCTGCATCAGCCTAGAGACTAGTACCTAGTGTGAGTAGCTGCATCAGCCTAGAGACTAGTACCTAGTGTGAGTAGCTGCATCAGCCTAGAGACTAGTGCCTAGTGTGAGTAGCTGCATCAGCCTAGAGACTAGTACCTACTGTGAGTAGCTGCATCAGCCTAGAGACTAGTACCTAGTGTGAGTAGCTGCATCAGCCTAGAGACTAGTGCCTAGTGTGAGTAGCTGCATCAGCCTAGAGACTAGTACCTACTGTGAGTAGCTGCATCAGCCTAGAGACTAGTACCTACTGTGAGTAGCTGCATCAGCCTACAGACTAGTACCTAGTGTGAGTAGCTGCATCAGCCTAGAGACTAGTACCTAGTGTGATTAGCTGCATCAGCCTAGAGACTAGTACCTAGTGTGAGTAGCTGCATCAGCCTAGAGACTAGTGCCTAGTGTGAGTAGCTGTATCAGCCTAGAGACTAGTACCTAGTGTGAGTAGCTGCATCAGCCTAGAGACTAGTACCTAGTGTGATTAGCTGCATCAGCCTAGAGACTAGTACCTAGTGTGAGTAGCTGCATCAGCCTAGAGACTAGTACCTAGTGTGAGTAGCTGTATCAGCCTGGAGACTAGTGCCTAGTGTGAGTAGCTGCATCAGCCTAGAGACTAGGATGGTGTGTTTTGGATGTGTGTCTTATAGTTTTCTCTCTGGATATGCCCAGGTCGTCTACGTACAAAACAGACCTTGTCCACTCCCAGCGGAGTGACCAGCCAGGTGGACTCGCGCGGACGCAGCCGCACCAAGATGGTGTCCCAGTCCCAACGTACGTACCCCCTCCCAGCCAGCAAAACACACAATGTGGCTTGCAGCCAGGTGTGAGAGAAACACTCTGGGTGCCTGTGTGTGCATGTATGTATGTATGTTTGTGTGTGTGCGTGTGTGTATGTGCGTGTGTGTGTGTGCGTGTGTGTGTGCGTGCATGTGTGTGTGCGTGTGTGCGTGCGTGTGTGTGTGTGTGTGTGTGTGTGTGTGTGTGTATGTGCGTGCCGTGCGTGTGTGTGTGTGTGTGTGTGTGTGTGTGTGTGTGTGCGTGCGTGTGTGTGCGTGCGTGCGTGTGTGTGTGCGTGTGTGTGTGGTTTCTTAGTTACTCTTTGTGGAGTCTCTGTACTCTTGTTGCCGTCACGGTGACAATAAGCTCCATGTAAATGTTTTTATGCCTTCAGGTTCCGACGAATCCGATTGCACGCCAGGTATTCTGTTAGTATGTCAGAATAAGAGTGTGTGTTCTGTTTGTATGTCAGAATAAGAGTGTGTGTTTGTATGTCAGAATAAGAGTGTGTGTTCTGTTTGTATGTCAGAATAAGAGTGTGTGTTTGTGTGTCAGAATAAGAGCGTGTGTTTGTGTGTCAGAATAAGAGTGTGTGTTTGTGTGTCAGAATAAGAGTGTGTGTTTGTGTGTGAGATTAAGAGTGTGTGTTTGTGTGTCAGAATAAGAGTGTGTGTTTGTGTGTCAGAATAAGAGTGTGTGTTTGTGTGTCAGAATAAGTGTGTGTTTGTGTGTCAGAATAAGAGTGTGTTTGTGTGTCAGAATAAGAGTGTGTGTTTGTGTGTCAGAATAAGAGTGTGTTTGTGTGTCAGAATAAGAGCGTGTGTTTGTGTGTCAGAATAAGTGCGTGTGTTCTGTTTGTATGTCAGAATAAGAGTGTGTGTTTGTGTGTCAGAATAAGAGTGTGTGTTTGTATGTCAGAATAAGAGTGTGTGTTTGTGTGTCAGAATATGAGTGTGTGTTTGTGTGTCAGAATAAGAGTGTGTGTTTGTATGTCAGAATAAGAGTGTGTTTGTGTGTCAGAATAAGAGTGTGTGTTTGTGTGTCAGAATAAGAGTGTGTTTGTGTGTCAGAATAAGAGTGTGTTTGTGTGTCAGAATAAGAGTGTTTTATTTGTATGTCAGAATAAGAGTGTGTGTTTGTGTGTCAGAATAAGAGCGTGTGTTTGTATGTCAGAATAAGAGTGTGTTTGTGTGTCAGAATAAGAGTGTGTGTTTGTATGTCAGAATAAGAGTGTGTTTGTGTGTCAGAATAAGAGTGTGTGTTTGTGTGTCAGAATAAGAGTGTGTGTTTGTGTGTCAGAATAAGAGTGTGTTTGTGTGTCAGAATAAGAGTGTGTGTTCTGTTTGTGTCAGAATAAGAGTGTGTGTTTGTATGTCAGAATAAGAGTGTGTGTTTGTATGTCAGAATAAGAGTGTGTGTTTGTGTGTCAGAATAAGAGTGTGTTTGTGTGTCAGAATAATAATGTGTGTTTGTGTGTCAGAATAAGAGTGTGTGTTTGTGTGTCAGAATAAGAGTGTGTGTTCTGTGTGTATGTCAGAATAAGAATGTGTGTTTGTGTATCAGAATAAGAGTGTGTTTTATTTGTATGTCAGAATAAGAGTGTGTGTTTGTGTGTATGTCAGAATAAGAGTGTGTGTTCTGTGTGTATGTCAGAATAAGAGTGTGTGATTGTATGTCAGAATAAGAGTGTGTGTTTGTATGTCAGAATAAGAGTGTGTTTGTTTGTGTGTACCACAGTGAGATAGGTGGCACACACCTGCTGTCAATCTCATTCTGGTCAATGTGTTTTGTGTGTGGGGGATGAGTGTGTGTACTGTGTACAGTAGGTTTGTGTGTTTCTCTGCATGCTGTGTCTCATCACTGAGCGTGGTGTGGTGGACAGGTCATTTTCCGCTGCTCTAGCCTGGCTCTGTTTTGATTCAAAACACTCCACCAAACAAGCAGCATAACAAACAGCAGCGAGCTGGCGCCACTATTTTGCAGCGCTAAAGCAGATGTGTTTGTGCCTGCCTCTCCAAGACGCCTGGAGTTCAAATGTGCTGCTTGTGGCCTGCCTAATGGATTTGACACTCGCTTGGACCCAAGTTTGAAAGAGGATGGGTCAGTGATTGGACCACAGGCCCTGTGAACCAATCAGATCCACACTGGCAGACATTTAGACAGAGGAAACAGATGGAAGCCTTCAGATCAAGTGTTGAGCTAAGAGAGAGAGGGAAGGGCAGCTGAATCCAGGGTTACACAGATTTGTTTGTCTGCGTGTTGGTTTTTAAGCATACTTGCTTTGGGGCATTTTAATTTTTTACTTTTCATCATTGTAAACCAGCTACGCTTCATTTATGTGCCATGTCGGCCGTAACACCATGCACTGCTTCTCCTGGTCCGTCATCTGCAGCTGGTTCAGTGTTAATGTTCGTTGCCAACGCTGCGCTTTCTATGCTTATTTGATAGTTTTCTTTCTCCTAAATGGATTTATTTAATCCAAGTGTTTGACTCTGCCCTCATTCTCGTTGTGGAACGCCAGGATAAGCTCCCATCATGCTCTCTGTTCTAACGCCCATGACGCTTTGCGCGCTAACACCCATAATTCATCTGGTTAATCTGCTGTTCCTTCCCCTGGCCTCTGCTTCCCCCTCCTCTCAACCAATGGGCTTAATGGCTCAGGATCTCAGTCTGCTACCCCCGTTGGTGGTAAGATTATCACGCTACTTCTTTTTTCCCGCTCTTATCTTTACTGCCTATCCTCTGTTCCCCTGACACTGGTCACGTAATGCTCCTCCCACTCTGGCTGAGGCATGCTGGGATTTGTAGGCACAGACTGTTAACATGGCTGCTCTATAACCAAGTTTCTGCACTCTTTGACATGTGCCTGGCTGTAGCCATAGTTGTCTTCACTCAGTGAAAGAGGAGAGAACAGAAAACCTCTGACGCTTGGAAAAGTTTTGCATGGAAAAACAAACACGCCCTCCCCGGATATAATTTAATCAGCCAAAAGATGTATCTTTAGATCCCATGCAAATTAAATCTAAACATTTTGTTTATGTCACCGTTTGTCACCATATTTATTTCTCTTGGCTGTCAACAGTTGACAACCATAAAAATTGTAAGAAGTGAGAGTTTTGATTGATTGATTGGTTTTATTATGGATATAAAAGACAACAAAATCCAAGAGATAAACATGTAAAACACATATTTCCAACATGGTCCCTCCCTCGTCTTGTTTTGTAATGCTAACGGGTTTAAAAAAGAGAGAGACTGATACATGTAGCAAAGCTAACAGGTTGGCTGTCCAGATGGGCTTTGTGTAGCAGCTGTAAATGGAGGAAGACAAGGGGAGACAGTAAGACTCATACAGATTCCATTAAAGATGTCAAGACAACTGGCTTTCTCTTACCGATGTTTTCACTTAGCTGCATGTTACTGGATAGTAGAATTTAGACTCACAGTGTGTCTAGAAGGTTGCATCTGTTGTGTGTTGAAAGTGTGTGTGGCTGTGGCTTATGTTTGTGTGTGTGTGAGCGAGGGAGTGTTGTAGATCCATCTCTGTGTGTTGAGCACAGCAGCTTGTTCCTCCAGAGTCTGTTCACAGCACTGCAAAGACGCTTCATGACTGTTGTTGCAGAGCAAGATGCACTATGGGCTTTGCACTTGGAGATGGGATGTCATGGGGAGGAGACACTGACCAAACATTATAAACGTCTCTGGAAGTGTCTCATCCAATATCTTTAAAAGAGAGAAGAGCCTGTCTTTAAGTGTCATCTTTTCATCAGTAAAACTGTAATCTTCTCGTCAAACTATTACTCAAATTATACACTATCCTCGGAAATAGTAACATTGTTTTTTTTTAGTAATATCAAAGATTTTGTAAGAAAAGGTGTCACATTTTTTCCAAATAATGAAAAACTCTTTTAAATTATTGTAACCTGCGCAATCAAATGAACGTTTTGCTTCAGAATGCTTTCCAACGCTCCTCACTCTCAAGAATCCCGTTTCCAATTGTGCCAAACACTCTAGCGCAGGGATACTCAACTTGCTTTGCCCGGGGGCCACTTTTGTAAAATGATAGGAGGCCAGGGGCCAGTTAATAAACAAACATTAATATAATTTTTTTCTGTAGCGGATTGTAGGTTTTTGGGTTGTCAGCCAGAGTTTAGTCTGATAATTTTGGATAGTTCGTTAAGTTACCGTAAATTTCGGACTATAAGCCGCAGCTTTTTCCCCGTTTTTTGGCCCTGCGGCTTATATAACGGTGCGGCTTATCTATGGATTTTTTCGGGGAAAAAAAACAAAAAAAACGGAATTCTCTCTTCTTTAGCACTCTTTCTAACTATAAATCCACTTCTGTTTTAATTTCCTCTCTTGCCCTCTTTTCACCACACCGCGGACACTGTGTGCACTGTAAAAAAAAACACAGGTGGTGTTGTGTTATGTTGTTTTGTTGAAATGTTAATAAATGGGAGCTTCCTCAAACAGCCATCTTTTTCCCGACAATCCCCTCTGTGCATGAACCCTTACATATGGTAATTAAACATTAAAACACAATAAAAAAAAAAAAAACATTAAAACACCTGCGGCTTATAGTCCGGTGCGGCTTATATATGTAACAAACAGGCAATTTTGCTGCTGCGGCTTATACTCCGGTGCGGCTTATAGTGCGGAAATTACGGTAGTTAGGTTAAGTTAGTTAAGTACATATAAGTGCCTGGGTGGTGAGCAGACGGCGGTATTTGACAATTTAGCTGGAGCTCAGTCAAACTTTATTTCACGTTAGGTTTCATTGTGAATTAGAAAATGGTCGGGGGGCCACTCTGCACTCTATCATGGGCCGCATCTGGCCCCCGGGCCACGAGTTGAGTACGCTACAGTGTAGCGTCTGCTGTTTTTTCAACTTGACTTCTAATATAAGTGCTTGGAAACGAGTGCCACTAAATTGAAGGGCACTCTGACTCCTGGGCAGTTGTGTACATACATACACCAGCAAAGTTGTAGATACATTAAGTCGTATTCCATCGCTGTTATGAGAAACGATAAGAACATTCCTCCATGCCAAGATGTTTGATAGATGACCAGTGTCGACTGTCTTGTCCTCACAGCAGAAGGGGGTTGGTAAACTAGTAGCATAGCAGCTCTGTAGCTTTCACTGTTACATCTGTTGCATGAGAAAGACTCTGACTTGTCTTTCTCCCTTCTCTCTGGTCTCTCTTCATGCTGGTGTCTCTCTCTGTGCAGCGGGCAGTCGCAGCGGCTCCCCGGGCCGTGTGCTGACCAGCACGGCCCTGAGCACCCTGAACTCGGGCCCCCAGAGGGTACTGGGCAGCGCGGGAGCCGGAGCGGCGGGGCAGCACCGACGAAGCCGCATCCCCCGCAGCCAGGGCTGCTCCAGAGACTCCTCCCCCACCCGCCTGTCTGTTGGTGAGGACGCACGCACACACACACACACACACACACACACACACACACACACGCATACACACGCACACACACACCAGTTCATAAACTTTATGAATATACCTTTATTAACACATTCACTGCCAGCCGTTTTTTCAATACTGTAGGTAGGTTCTGCCAAGGTTTTTTTTTGAGGATTCTGGCTCATCTTTCAAGAGCCGAGGATTCTTTTCTGCTAAGATTTTGTGAACACAAATGATCTCAAAATAACTAATAGAATGTGTGCTTTCTCTGTCTAAAAGAGTTAGTTTGTAGAGTTAGTAGTTATGTAGGCATTAGCAGTAGAATACAGCATGGTTTCAGCGTCTGAAAATTTATTCTGAGATAAATGGCTTTTTGTGAAATTCGATAGAACAGTCACTTTAACCATTTATTTTTGGCGTAAGACGTCAGACATCTAAACAATAGTTTTGAACAGTAATTTCCTCCATAGCAGCAGGAAACCCCCCTCTCCTTCAAACTCCTCCCTCCGTGGGTGTGTCTCTGGTGGCTTTGCAGCGTTTGTCACAAGCGAGGCTCTGCCTGTCTGTGCTGCCTGGCTGCTGGCGGCTGCTCTTTGGGCGAGTCTGCATGAGTCGTTTCGGTTGTGAGCTCAGCTGCAATGAAGCTGCGTGCGATTGTGGGCTTTCTGGCGGTGTTTCAAAGTGTGTTGCACGCATAATCTATTATGCAAATTTGCAATCCCCCACCGCCAGCTCCCAGCGCGATAATGCGCGAAAGCGTTTTCGCCAATCCATTTTACAGTATGAGAATGGTTTCCTCGCGCGTTCCCCTGCAGTTTTGGCTCGGCTTTTTCTACTCTGGAGAGCACTGTCGCCACTTAGTGGGTCGGTGGAATGGGTTGTACACGTTCGGTGGCTCCAATATTTTTATAGGAGACGTGGGGGGCGTTGATCCACGTCCCACCGTCAAATTTTTTTTTTTTTTTTTTTTGACGAGTCAACTCGTCATTGGCAGTCAACCGTTGGATTTTTTTTTGACGAGTCAACTCGTCATTGGCAGTGAACGTGTTAAAGGTACGATGCAAAGATATTGCTTTTGATACACAGTGATGCAATGCAAGCAAGCACGCACACACACACAGTGTGTGGTCCTTATACCCTCGGACTTGAACTCTCTCTTCCCTGTTGCGCCCTGTCCACCTTTTCTTCTTCTGCTCTTCCTTCTCTCTCTGTCCCTTCAGCTCCCTCCAGCATTAGTTCCATCTACAACGGAGCGAGCAGAGGAGGTAAGGCTCCGATGTCAGGCAGATCACCCTGCTGTCCATCTCTCCACATCGATCTCTCCCTGGCGATTTCTCCTCATCTCTCTCTCCTCCGTCCCTTAACCCCATCCATCATTCCAAATCTCTCACACCATCTCTCATGCCGTGCCAAGCCCCTTCGCCAGGCTGTCCTGTGTCGCTCCCCGCCTCGCACTCCCACAACCCATCTCTCTAACCTGTCTGTGACTTCCTGGCTGTGGTGATACGGTGACGGGTTCCCATGGTGATCAGCAGATCTCCATGCTACTAAGAATGCAAAAGCATCATCCACCCCTCCTCCCCCTCCCCTCCCTACTAACCTGTCAACAGTGGCCCATGAATGAATCCTCTCACAGGATCGGTGAAGCTTCATCGGCCTTTTGTAACTCTTCGGTAGGCTGTGATTAACCCTGATTGGCTGGGTGGGTGCTGTAGCTGACCAATGAGCAGCGAGGTTGATTGCGATGCGACTGGATAAAAATACAGATCCCCCCCCCCACTCCTCAATCTCTAAATTCAATTCAAATCACTTCCTTTTCTATTCTGTGTGTTTGTTTGTTTGTTCGTGTGTGATGGAAAAGAGAAACGGTGAGCGTGAGGGTGTGTATGTGAATAGAGAGGCAAAGTGACCGCCTACTTCCTGCTTCAGCACTGTACCAGAGATTTTCATCCGCCATTTATTTTCCCATAGACATTTTGTAAAATGCTTATAAAAATAGTTTTACTTCGTCAAGCCAAACGGTTCGGCTATATTTAGAATCGGGAGAGACCATAGAACATTTCACTCAGACCAGAACTTTAAAAAACTACATCGAAAGAATATTTTCTTTAAATCCGCAATTCTTTTACGTTTTGGTCCGATTGAAATATTCTATGGTCTCTCCTGTTAATAAATATATCTGAACCGTTTGGTTTGAACAAGTAAAACTATTTTTATAAGCATTTTACGAAATGTCTATGGGGAAATAAATGGCGGATGAAAATCTCTGGTACAGTGCTGAAGCAGGAAGTAGGCGGTCACTTTGCTTTGCTCTCTATATGAAACGGTTATTTTTACATGTGATTTCTCAGTCCAGCAGTCCTGTGCTCCTTTTGGGATGCACCTCAGTATTCTAAGGTGACTCCCTGTCCTTGCTCACTCTGCACCGGCGACAAGGAGCCACTTCAGTCTGTTGAGATGCTCCCTCAGGGCCAGTAGACCTGTGCTTTCTTGTTTTTTTTTGTCAGTTTGTCAACTCTATTCTCTCTCTTTGTGTCTCTTTGTTTGTACCTTTATCCATGTGCCTTCTGCCTTCCTCTTGTGTGTTTACTGCGTCTCCCTATTCTGTCCTCCACTGTATTCATCTTTGCCTTCTCTTCTCTTCTCTTCTTACTGCTACTTATCTCTCCTCTACTGCCCCCCTCTCTCTCCCCTGCTGCGGTGTGCTGTTGTAACCCGGGTGGCGTTAGCTCGGGGGAGTCGTATCCCGCGGCCCAGTATGAGTCAGGGCTGCAGCAGAGAGGCCAGCCGCGAGAGCAGCCGGGACACCAGCCCCGTACGCTCCTTCACACCCCTCGGTGAGTAGCAGTAGCAGAGACCGTGGGATCCAAGCAAGACGGCCCAACTTCAACTCACTTCCTGTCATTTTGTCACGTGGCTTTTGTAACCAGGGTTTTCCACGGACACGCCCACTTAGGAGACTTTCGGCAGGTCTGCGTCAATGGTTGACCACGCCCTTTTGGGAGACTTGCTGCTGCCATTTGTTAGAATGGGCGGAGCCCCATCTATAGTAATATAATATCTCTGGCCGTAGCGGACGGGTCCCAGAGTCAGAGGGAGGTGTTGTAAAGACAGGAAGAGTATGACATCAGAGAAGAGAGATGAGGGGGAAAAAGGAGACCCCTCCACACAAGGTTTCTCCTACTTTTTGCTGGGTGTGCTGAAAGCGGAGGGCAGTTCATTGTCACATTTTTTGTTTAATCAGATGTCCATTTTATTCTGACGGCTACTAAAAATCTCAAAACAGAAAATATGTTGGATTTCTGGAATGTTATTTGGACACAATGAAGCTCTGTACGAAATCATTCCCTATTACAGAAACAGTGCACTATCTAGTGTATCCACCATTTTCTACTAGTGTCTGAATTTTCAAAGGTTAATTTGAGTCACTAAATAGTCCACTATAAGATACCCACAATGCACTACAAATTGTAGTGAACAAAATTGTAATGAACAGACAGTGTACCCTACCATTTTCCTGACTGTATACCACAGTGCCATGTGATCGTGTCTTACCGAAGAAGAAGCAGCAGCTAGCCAACATGTTGGCTAATAGAAACTGGTCTATTTTACCGGTTGGCACTGTTAGGACCGGCTCGTAGGCCACAACAAAAGAGGGAGATGTCCTCGGAGAACTTTAAACAATAATCTGAATTTATTATAAAACCCAAGAAAAAGTAAAGAAAAGACTACAAAACGTACAATGGGTGGAGTGTGGTAGCCTGGGTAAACCCAGCCCCCAGTGACCTGCTCTCAGGCTCACCCTGCTTACAGTCACAAGTTAGTGACTGGGAACTGAGAGAGCAGGTCACGTGGGGGCTGGGTTTACCTAGGCTAGGAGTGTGGTAGTCAGTATCAGTGGGGTCTGGAAGTGTATGGGTGCAGTGGGAAATGTCAGTGTAAGACAAAAGGTGAGAACAGCTTGGTCTCAGGAGGCATGAATGGCTCTGACTGTAGCTCTGCTGACTGTCAGGGCAGGCAGCCCTAAGTAGAAGACCTGGCAGCACTGGCCAGGTGCTGCCCATCTTAAAAACTGCCCAAACCCCCCCCCCCCCCCCCGCCCCTCCCCTCCATGAGGGAAACCTGGCCCTGTTGTGTGCTACCCCTCCCCCCCCCCCCCCCCCCATTTTAGAACTTTTAGAGTAATTATGTATTTTTTTTGTGTGGTATTTTGTATGCTGTGATCTATTCACTTTTTTAGATTTTGTCTTGTTTTTGCTGTACTGACCTTAACAAAGTGAATTTCCCTTGTGGACAATAAAGTACAACTTGACTTGACTTGATCTCCAGTCAGGCCAGCAACCTGCAATGCAAAGCTGGAACAGTACGCAGGCCAATGTAATGGGGCAATAGGCCCCAGGGCCGTCACGGCAGCATTGGCAAATTGACAAAATATGTATTAGACACCTAATTGGAGTTGCCTCCGTTTTGAACCTAGAGCAGCAAAACTGCAGGAATCATCGTTACAGGTCAGCTAACTACTTCACCCGCCAATACAGGAGGTGATATTTGGTGCTAGTCATTAGCTCACAAGCTCGTTTAATGTTTACCAAACCAAAACCGCTTGCTGCCATTAGCAGATAGGCAAGGGCACCAAAGTGGACAAAACCACACGTGCACACAATTACAATTTCACCAATAAATTTGTAATTTAATGTTCAAAACGCGTCAAAATCAATATGACCCGAGTCCATTTCAATCTGCTCTCATGGTGCTTTGTTTATGTGACGCTGAGCGCATGCCGGTGAAGTCAAGATCCAGCGCATTTCTTTAATGCATTGATATTTAATGTAGTGTCTGAAGATTTGTTTGGTCGTTGCCTATATAGTTCACTATGACTATAAACTATAACTACTATACTACTATAAACACTACATGGGGAATAGTGCGAGGGAATGGATGAACCATTGCGAACGCAGCTTGAGTGTGATTGAAAAGATACAAACACTCATACACTGGCATGTGTTTGCATGGTTGTCGGCCTTTTCTCTCTACTCGCGCACACCGTTCTAACAGCGTGGTTGCTTGTGTGTGCGTGTGTTAAAACTCTGTACGTGTGTGTGTGTGTGTGTGTGTGTGTGTGCGCGCGCGTGTGTTAAAACTCTGTCTGTACGTGTGTGTGTTGTTCTCGGTTGCAGCAACGCGGAGCTACTCTCGCTCCACCGGCACTCTCCACACACCTGATGCTTTTGGTGCTGCAGGTGAAGGCTGAGTACCACTCTTTCTCCGTCACTCATCCACCTACCGAGTCTTCATTTTGTTCTCTCCGCCTTTTTCTTTTTGCCCTTTTTTTTGGTTCTGCGCATCTTTTCCTTTATTTTCTCAGTCAGCCTGTTCCTTTTTTCTCCGTTGGTCTCCGTTTCTTACATTCCACTCCAGGAGCGTCGAAGCTTCCAATGGAATCGCATGCTTCCGCCCGTTCCGTTGCCCCGGCAACCATTTCACCAGTTTTGCCACGACAACCATTCTGCCAGGTTTACCATCGTCCTTTTGTTTCCTTATTTAGCTCCACCCCTTCCCTCCGGAGAAACCCACTCATCCTCCTGTGTTTTATGTCATTCATACCTTTTTCTCCCCAGGGGGCACCTGTGTTGTCAGGGGTTATCATGTCATCTAACAAGCCATCAACCTCAACTTACCGGGGTGGCTCATGGGAAATGTAGTGTGTGCGAGTTGAGTAAAAGGGAGAGAGCGGATGACGAGGAGAGTGAGTGAGGTTCCTCACAAGTGGATAAGTGGGATGCGGTTGAAAGAGTGGAGGAGTGTGTGGAATTATGTAGATGCATCTTCCTGAAGTTTTGTAATATATTCTGATCCTATCCTCTTCTTTCTTCTTCTTCCCGTCTCTGTCTTTCTCTGTGTCTCTGCCCACAGGATCAGGGTTTGGCAGTGGCATCAGTCCGTCCAGTCGTCTGTCTTCTTCAGTCAGTGCCATGAGGGTCCTCAACCCCGGCTCAGACGTAGAAGAGGCTCTCGCAGACGCGCTGGTATGAAGACACTCAAAACAACACACATACACACCTCACACACATACACGCTACCAACCAAATAAACATACAGTACAAGAAACCAATATGTACATGTAGACCCACTGCACATTCTAGCCAGCTATCGGCATGTGCAAGCTCACAGCTCCTGGAGTGTGTGTGCCTCCTGGGGAGTGTGTGTGTGTGTGTCTGACTAACCCATGGTTCTACCTCTGTTTAACGCTGTCAGCTGTTGGGAGACATCCGGTCAAAGGTCAGCTTCTTGTCCCGTCTATGCATGTTGTATGACATCATTATTATGTCGGTGTTTTCGTTTCCTAGCTTCATTTCACGCCCTCTCCGTTCCTGTCCCCCCCCTTCTCTGCAGAAGAAGCCGGCCCGGCGGCGGTACGAGAACTACGGCGGCATGTACTCTGATGACGACGCCAACAGCGACGCGTCCAGCGCCTGCTCCGAGAGGTCCTACAGCTCCAGGAACGGAGGAGCCATCCCCACCTACATGAGGCAGACTGAGGACGTCGCAGAGGTCAGCAGCCACAGAAGTATAGAGAGTCACAGCAGACAATGCAGTGAACCGGTGTATTGTAGTTGAGTTGAGTCACCAAAGCCTCGAGTCCAAGTCAGGTCTCAAGTCCTCAGTGCTCGAGTCACCAGTCGGAGTTCAAATAATCAATCGATAACGTATACTGAGAGTCCTGGTGGCTCAACTGGTAATATCAGTGTTTTACTGCAATTCATGCAATATTTGATGTTGAGTTCCAGTGCAGTCCTTCACTTTTACTGAATAATATAGATTTAGTTTGATATTAATCTGAAGACAAAACACTTTTCCTCCGGTAAACAACATAACATTATTGTACAGTACATGTGTGTGGGGGGGAGGGGGTCAAATACATTTTCAGATGTTACTTTTAACACATTCACTGCCAGACGTTTTTTTTTTACTGTAGTTAGCTTCTGCCAGAGGGGTTTTTTGAGGATTCTGGCTCATCTTTCAAGACCCGAGGATTCTTTTCTGCTAAGATTTTGTGAACACACAATATCTCAAAAGAACTAATAGAATGTGTGCTTTCTCTGTCTAAAAGAGTTAGTTTGTAGAGTTAGTAGTTATGTAAGCATTAGCAGTTGAATACAGCATGGTTTCAGCGTCAGAAAAATTATTCAGAGATAAACGGCTTTTTGTGAAATTCGATAGAACAGTCACTTTAACCATTCATTTTTGGCATCAGTAAGACGTCAGACATCTAAACAATAGTTTTGAACAGTAATTTCCTCCATAACAGCAGGAAACCCCCCTCTGCTTCCAACTCCTCCCTCCGTGGGCGTTCTTCTTGGCTGCAGCGGCCGTCACAAGCTTGTCACCAGTCTCACTGCTTTGCTGCTGCTGCTGCCTGTCTGCGCGGCCGCTGTTTGAGGAAGTCTGGATGGACTCGCTCGCTTCTTGGAGTTTTGGTTGAGAGAAGCTTTTGCGATTCTGGTCATATTTATGCTGCGTGTTTCAAAGTGTGTTCCACCTGTAATCTATTATGCAAATTTGCAATCCCGCATCGCCAGCAATCAGCGCGAAAACGAAAGCGTTTTCCCCCATCCATTTTCATGAGAATGGCTGCTTTTTGCTTGCCTTCCTCTAGTCAGGAGAGCACTGTCGCCACTTAGTGGCTCGGTGGAATGGGTTGTAAACGTTCGGTGGCTCCAATAATTATATAAGAGATGTAAAAGGGTTAGATGCACATCCCACGGTCAAAAAAAAAAAAATCCTTTTTTTGACGTATTAATACGTCATTGGCAGTCAACCGTTGGATTATTTTTGACGTATTAATACGTCATTGGCAGTGAACGTGTTAAGTAATTTTTTGAATATTGATAACTTTTTAAATCTTGATAAAAATTTTCAGCTTGATATTGTTTGATCCCAAATACTAGTGCATCCTTATTGTCCATAGATAACTGTGTGTGTGTGTGTGTGTGTGTGTGTGTGTGTGTGTGTGTGTGTGTGTGTCCTTCGCCAGGTGCTGAACCGCTGTGCCAGCGCCAACTGGTCTGAGCGGAAGGAGGGGCTCCTGGGCCTGCAGGCCCTGCTTAAGAATCAGCGCACCCTCAGGTCAGCCTATCGCAGGGAAGGAGAGCTCTAAATCTCACTCGAAATTCGTTGGTCATTTTCAGCTAACAAACTGCGTTTGTTTTTGTCTGCAGTCGGGTGGAGTTGAAGAGGCTATGTGAAATCTTCACCAGGATGTTTGCAGACCCTCACAGTAAGGTATGGACACATGCATGTACTTGCTCACGCATACACATGTGCACACAAGGCACTCATGTACAATACATACCACAATGACATGTATATTCATTATCCACCCACTTTGATTTTACCTTGGTTCCCAAATGCTTTGTTTATCCCACCATCCTCCACTGTACCGGATTCTGCCGAAAAACAAGGACAATTGAACACACATTTTTCAACATTCTAAATATGAAATATATTCACCACACATTAAGGCTTGAACACGGGATAAACAGGTCAAAATACAGTATATCCTCAGATGCACACACACATCAGTATGAACATACATCAACACAGGCATGCAGAGCGTGCGACGGTAGCTGAATGGTTTCTAACGGCATGCCACGCCTGAGTTTGTGTGACCTCACACTCTCCGCTGTCCATCCAATGGGATTGCTCTATCACTATTCCTCAGCCAATCCGCTGGCTGTGTGCTCACTGCGCCCACTACAACCCCCTCTCCCTCCCGCCCCCCTTCCTTCCCTCCCTCCCTTCCTGCATAGTCTGAAGCGATGACACTGACCGCACACACACTCATACACTCGCTCACACACACACACACACACACACACATGCTCACACACACACTCACACCCTCATGCACACACACCTATTCTGGCTGCCATCTCTTCTTTCTGACTAATCTGCTGCGGTTCGTCTTCTCTAACACCGCCACTTTTCCTCCGGCGTTTTGAGTGCCCTCCCCTCCCCCCCTATCCCCATCCCCTCACGCACAGTCAGGTGTGTGAGCCCCTCCCCTTCCCCCTCGTTTGACGTGAGGATTTCATGAATTTCAGCGAGACTCCGGCAGGGTGTACGGCACGGCAGAATCCGGTATAAGCTCAGCCTCCTTCAAGGTACATCTCACCTCGGCTTCCTTCCCTGCCTCCCTCCCTCCATCTTTTATCTGTCCCCAGACCATTCTCACTTCTTCACCTCTCTCACTCTCCTCATCACTTTTTCTTTCATTTCATTTTTCTAGCGTTGCCCACACAACGCAACACCTTTCAGATTCTGCAGATGATGTTGTTCTTGTTGCCCTGTGAAAGAGCCTTAAACATTTAGCAAATGCAAAGCGGATTGCATGCACGGTGAAGATTAGATGTTTTTCCGTTTCATGGATTTGACACGTTGATGAAAACCTGCACAACACACACACACACACACACACACACACACACACCTCTGTAGGTGTCTGCTCACCTGTTTATGTATACTTGGTCAGGATGCTAACAGATGTGTCTCTCTCCCCCTCATGCCACGCCCCCTCTGGAACTCTCTGTAGAGAGTAAGTTTGGCCGCTCGTTTGACGACACCTGTTTTGACCTTTTGTGTGTTTGGATGTGAATCTGCTTCATTAATTAATCCGATAACCAATTACCAAGGCAACAGCATACTACTCACTCACTAACCTGCCTCGGTGAAGTCACACGCTGTGCCCGTGACCACCGTGTCGTGCAGAACTCGACCAATCGGCATGTAGATACGATCGTGACGGGGCCTGATTGGTGTCTGTTGTGGCAGTAATTAACGGTGTCATTGTGGTCATCTACTAATGAGTTTGGGTGTTTGGGTGATTTGGGTGATTTAAGATCATTGGTGATTGGGAATGAAGGTATGGGGGAGCTGGAAGGATGAGTGGATGCCTGCTAACCTCACATGATCCCAGCAGCAGCAGTATCTTATATAAGGCTTATTTTCAACTAATGATTAATTTCATTATCAATTAATCTGTCGATTATCTTCCCGACTAATCGATTAATCGTTTGGTCTATAAAATGTCACAAAATGGTGAAAAATGTCTATCCTTTTTTCCCCAAAGCCCAAGATGGCATCCTCAAATGTCTTCTTTTGTCCTGACCAACCGTCCACATCCCAAAGATAATCAGTTTACTGTCATAGAAGACTAAAGGCTGTTTCACACAGATGCGGTGCGAATGCAGAGGCGGAATGTGGTACGAAATTCCGTGCGAATTTTCCACATTGCAACCTATACACACAGGTCCGGTGCGAATTATTCGCAGTCCCACATTAATTTTCCGCAGCGGAAAAACAGTGTTCAGTGTAACCAGTAGTTAATGTCCCTCCCCGGCTCCCGTCTAGTAGGACAGCACCATCTACTTGCGCAAGCTAGCTACCAGTCGGCTAACGTCAGACACAGACAGACAGACACAGCAGCGAGACGAGCCATGAAAAGCAACTGGAGGCAGTGAAATTGCCGTCCATTTCAGTGAAATGGAGGCAGGAGCAGCGGACCCCAATTTTGATGTTAAACTGCTAGTTAGCATTTGGATACAAGTGGCTAACATTAGCTCCATCCATTTACAACAGTGGTTTACAAGGTTAGCAAGTAGGAATTCGTTTCAGCTACATTACCATCTTCAGTGAATCCCAGCTGCTGGGCGATCTGAAGATCTATTGTCCTTAATTTCGGTGTTGATCGTCATGGTGTTTGTCATATAAAATTGGATGTTGAGAAACCAAATTGATGAGGTTCGGCAAGAGTAGTGGAGGTATGACGTCAGCTGTAAACAAAGGATTTCATTGGTCAAACGTATTTTCCGCAGGCGGAAATCCGCGGACGTCAATGTCTATCCGGAAAAATAAAATGCCGCACGAATGTTCGGCCGCGGTGTGCAAGCTTCAATTACAACTAATTAAAAAAGAAAATTGCGAATGTCTGTGCCGATTATTCGCACGGAGATCCGCACCGGTGTGAAACGGCCTTAAAGAAACCAGAAAATATTCACATTTAAAAAGCTGAAACGCGCGGCGTCCGGGGAGTGTAGCTGTAGATTCCCTGCCTACCAACACGAGGGCCGGAGGTCCGCGCCCCCGTGTTACCTCTGGCTTGGTCTTGCGTCCATACAGGCACGATTGGCTGTGTCTGCGGGTGGGAAGCCGGAATGAGGGTATGTGTCCTGGTCGCTGCACTAGCGCCTCCTCTGGACGGTCAGGGCGCCTGTTCGGGGCAGAAGGGAACTGGTGGGAATAGTGCGGTCCTCCCACGTGCTACGTCCTGCCGGTGAAGCTCCCCGTTGTCAGGTGAAAAGAAGTGGCTAGCAACTGCACATGTATCGGAGGAAGCATGTGTGTTTCTACGCCTACGGCTCTCTCCAGATCGGCAGAGGGTGGAGCAGCGACTGGGGCAGCAGGGGGAATTGGCCAAGTATAATTAGGGAGAAAATGTGAGGAAAATCGGGGGGGGGGGGGGGGGGGGGAGCTGAAATGAGAGATTTTTTTCTTCTTAAAAATGTATCTAAACAATTAATTGATTATAAAAGAATCGTTGGCAATTAATTTTTCGTCGATGCGATGGACTAATCGATTAATCAACTAATCGTTGCAACTCTAATATCCTATATGCATATGTATGCAGAATACTTGTATACGTGCGTGTGTGGTTCCACTTAGGGGCCGAGGCTTTGCGTGTGACCCATGCTCTGTGTGTGTGTGTGTGTGTGTGTGTGTGTGTGTGTGTGTGTCCAGGTGTTCAGCATGTTCCTGGAGACATTGGTGGACTTCATCCTCGTCCATAAGGAGGACCTGCAGGACTGGCTGTTTGTGCTGCTCACCCAGCTGCTGAAGAAGATGGGAGCCGACCTGCTGGGCTCCGTTCAGGCCAAAGTCCAGAGAGCTCTGGATATCACACGGTCGGTACCACACTCGCATACCTCATGGGATTGGGACAGTGACTGTATGTGCAGTCTGCATTTCAGAAGATTGTCTGTCTTAGATCATGGGTCTTTCTTGGCCTCCTTTCTTCACACACACAACAATGTTCGATCATCTATAAGAATGGGAGACCATTCCATCCATCATTGTTGCCTGTTGACCTAGGGCTAGGCGATCTGGAGCAAAAATCATATCTCGGTATTTTGAGGCTGAATGGCGATACCCGATATACATTTATATCTCGCTATTTTCTACGAAGTGGGCTGATTGTTCAGTTGTAAGTCAAAGCCTCGTGTGAGATGCCCCATGCACTTTTATTAAAACAAGACTAACAAAATAAAATGCAAAGACAGGGTTTCCTGCCCTGACTGTTGGTGCTCTGACTAAATATTTACACGGGATGTTTGATCAATAATCAGTAATGTGGATATGATGACTAAGCGGGTAAAGGCAAAATAATAGAACAGTTTGGTGAGTTCGGGAATTTACATCACTTTGTAATGCAACCTTTAAACCAGCAAAAGACAACATATCACAATATTACAATATCCAAAATCTAAGACGATATCTAGTCTCATATCACGATATCGATATAATATTGATGTATTGCCCAGCCCTACGTTGATGCGAGTAAATAACACTATCTTATCTGTCCCAATACCCACCAATGTGGTTTTTATTTCATTTCTGAGAAGTGTTTATGTTCACACTGGAATCCTAAGTAACATGGATGTCTTTTTGATCCTGTAGAGAGTCTTTCCCCAATGACCTCCAGTTCACCATCATTATGAGGTTCACTGTGGACCAGACACAAACCCCCAACCTCAAGGTAAAAGAGGAGTCAATTCAATGTGTCTTATGTGTTTGTATGAGAAAGAGACGTTGAACGCGTGCAAAGGTTTTGAGTGAGGGAGGGAGGGGGCTGGAAAATCCAGCGACTCGGTAACCATGGTAACTGTTGCACTGATATGACCTCATGGCTGCCTGTGCTGGCTCTGCAACCCCGCCCCCCCACACCCTGAATCCCGAGCTGTAATTGGATAGCGACTGACAAACCTCCACTGGCTTTTGGCTCTGCTGCAGTCCAGACACTTCCCCTCAAGCTCTGTTCCTCTAACTCACTTCCTCCATCTCCCTGGCTCTCACTAACTGCCTTAGAGCTCCTCTTTGCCTCACCAGTTTGACCTTTGACCTGCTCCACACCGCTCCTGTGCACCCCTTCCCTCCTCTTGCCCCACCCCCTTTTACCTCTGTCTTCTCTGCCTCCTCCCCCCACCCATTCCTCCCCAATGTTTCTACCCCCCCGTCTCCCTACTCTTCCTTCCCCTCCATAACTATTTCCTCCTTCCCTTTTCCGACTTTGTGACGCCTCTTAAACTCTTCTTTACCCTCCTCCCCTCCCCTGTCTCTCTCTGCGTGTGATTGACGCAGTGCTTCTCCTCTCTCTCTCTGAAGCCTGTGCGGAGCTCGTGTTGCGGGCGAGGCAGGGGAGGGTCCGGGGTAAAATTGTTCCCCCTCAGAGCGCGGCGCCACGCCTGCTCTCTAGATGAGCAGGTCGCAGCCTGGAGCCAGTCCTCCCAGGTCAGTGCGCTCCGGGGGGAGCAATGCTATGGGCGCGCACACTGCTGCTAAATAAGTTGGAGGAGGCAGTTTTTGGGTCGGTGAAGTGCATAATATGCAGAGAGATGGAGGAAAGTGTAGGAGGAGACAATGAGAGCATTGAGGGCAGGTGTCTGTTGTGGAGTTTCGGAGGCTGCAGTGGGTGTTTGGTTTGTGTGTTGGTTCCTCTCGGTCTTTGTCATTTACCATTAATTGAATAATTTGTCTTCTCCACTCGCTCAAGCATGATCATGAACGCACTGTTATCATTTTCCTCAAACAGGGATTCATCAAACCATTTCATTTCTCAGAGTTGCTTATCTCCAAGAGATGCTTATCTACTCTGGTTGTGGAATGGCTGGAATGATGGTGGTCCTCTATTTCATGTGTTTGTCGTCTATTAGTTTTGTCATAACGGTGTATGCACCTGCAGGGGAATATTGTATTATAATGTTTCTGTCTGTCGTCGTCGATGCTGTTTAATGCCTTGTATAAATGTGTGCGCGTGTTTCTCTCTTTCCGTTTCAGGTGAAGGTGGCCATTCTGAAGTATATAGAGACGTTGACGTTACAGATGGAGGCACCAGACTTTGTGAACTCCAGTGAGACTCGGTTGGCCGTCTCCCGCATCATCACCTGGACCACCGACCCCAAGAGCTCCGAAGTCCGAAAGGTACTCGCACAAACACACACACATGCACAAACACACAGGCAAAGTCGAATTTGAACTTCCCTCTAAAAGCAAGCAAGAGAACGGCATGAAGAAATGAGGGTTTCATGTGGGTTTTTCCTTAAACTCTTTCATTCACACACACACACACACACACACACACACACACACACATGACAGTGTAGTAGATATAAAGGACATTGGGAAATTTGTGGAGAGAGCGTAGTCTTTCTGTCTAAAACTTCACACCGGGAACGGAACGAAAACGAAACAAAAATGCAGAATATTCGTTGACAAATTTCAGTGTGGAAAAACGTTAACACCAAGAGCGACACCTCCATCCTCGGGCTCTCTGCCCTGCCCGCCCAGACAGCTTCCCCTCTTTCTGCAAGCGCTGCACATTTGGAGAGCTGAGCACCGGTTGGCTTGTTATATGGGTGGGATCATGATGAAGCGAATATAGCGTTTTATAACTGAAGAGTGAAGCACTTTCATAATGGAGACATTATTCTGTCCTAGGTCCTATGGTTACTAACACACACAGACAATATTACCAGCCTGTAGCAGCATATCTAGTCGTCACTCCACCACGGTATCATTGCCTATAGACTATTTCATTGGTTGGCATGTTTTATCAGCATCCGAAATCTGCAGAAATCGAAACACCTGTGGAGAAAGTTAATCTGCACGATGAAATACGGAGGTTTCTGATTTGGTGAGGAGAGGTTCATAGAGATAAATGGGTTTGTTTTTTATTGACGTGCGATTTATTCGCACAAATTTTTCGCATCTGGTCTGAAAATACCTTAAGGGAGCGTGCACACACAACGCATGTGAACGGAGCGTATTGTTGTGCTTTTTGTTTTTCTCTGCCGTCGCCTGCAGTACAGTTCAGGACGCAACGCTCACACGGACGGTAGCCAGCTGGTTTCATCCGTTTGATGTCGTTGATTGTTCACACTGTAAACATGAAAGCCAGATTATTGGCAATTCTGGCAGCAGTGGAGGTTGAAGATCCCCCTGGCAGGAGCAGAGGTAGGAGTGACATTGACGAGCAGCGCTCTCTTCCTCCAAATGTTGAACTTTTTTCAGCTTGAGACGCTCAAAGCCCTTAAACGCGAGGTGCGTTCCTTGAAAGAGGAGCCACTTGCTTGGAAGAGGTCCTTACCATAGAGAATGAGTTGCAGAAAGGCGCTGGCAGCTCAAATAAGCGAGTTGGGTCTGCACGGCCGCTAAGCGTGTTCTGTGCGTGTTGCAGGCAGCGCAGGCGGTGCTCATCTCGCTGTTCCAGCTCAACACTCCAGAGTTCACCATGCTGCTGGCGGCGCTGCCCAAAACCTTCCAGGACGGAGCCAGCAAGCTGCTCCGGGACCACCTGAGGAACACTGGCAATGCTGCACAGGTTAACACACACAAACTTAGGACAGTGAGGGTGTCATTGGTGTGTGGGTGTGTGTGTGTGTGTGTGTGTGTGTGTGTGTGTGTGTGTGTGTGTGTGTGTGTGTGTGTGTGTGTGTGTGTGTGTGTGTGTGTGTGTGTGTGTGTGTGTGTGTGTGTGTGTGTGTGTGTGTGTGTGAGTGTGTGAGTGAATCATTATGTTATGGATGTTAATGGTGTACTAAGTCTGCCTATCACTTCCTCAGGCACCAATGGGAAGCCCTCTGACACGCCACACCCCCCGGTCGCCAGCCAGCTGGTCCAGCCCACTCACCTCCCCCACCAACACCTCCCAGAACACCCCCTCACCAAGGTAACGTGCACACTCTGCAGTGAACGTACACGATCCTCGCTCACCACAATCCATCAAAAATGGAAAATCCATCTAACAAACATTGACAAAAAGTACAAGTAGACCGCTTAAAAGACTACAGTCTGCACGTGTTCCTATCAGTCAAAGCGTGTTAGTGCGAGACAATAATGTGCTTAAATTCCTCTTTGTTCCTGCTAGTGTAGATGCTGTTGCTAATGTCTTCCACAAAGGAACTTATATTTTCGCCCTTATTGGGTTGTTTTTCTGTCCATCAGCATGGTATCTTTAAAATGTATGGATGACATTTGGTGGACAGATCAGCCTTGGGCTAAGGAAGGATTGATTAGCTTTTAGTGGTGTTCTGGAGTTTGTGCCATAAGACAATGTGTGTGTTTTATCCGTAGGCATTAAACTAATTGAGGTAAAGAATTAATTCCAAATCCTAAGGTTATGTTTGCAGCGTCAGGAAATCTATTTAACTTAAAGTTGAAGTAATAAGAATGTCGTCTTTGGGTGTAACGGCAAATATGGAGAATTGTTCATCGTTGGTGGAGGTTTACGTTTTCTCACTGCCTCCTAGTTAATAATGTAAAATACCATCTAGAGCTGCACAATCTTAAAGTTATCAAACGATCACGTATAATTGATATTGTGACTGTAGTTTAGAGTTAATTGTGGGATTTAGACATTATAGTGAAACATTAAATTTAATTTAGAAAGCCTCCCGTCAAGTCTAGATATTGATATCAAATTATGTGTAGTACTGTACAATAATTTTCTTCCTCAATACATCAGTAATAAGCAACATGGCAATATCTAGCAAGATAGTTTGGATGATTATTGTAGCTTTTTTCTTCTTGTGTGGCGCAGTGCGTTTGACTACGACACAGAGAACATGGACTCTGAAGACATCTACAGCTCGCTGAAAGGCGTCACCGAGGCCATCCAGAACTTCAGCCTGCGCAGCCACGAGGACATGAACGAACCGCTCAGACGGCGGGAAGGAGAGGAGGTGGGCAGAGCGAGGGGGGAGGGATGTTGGTGTATGGTAGCCTGCTTTTATATCACTAGACTAACAATTTAGCTGGAAGAGAGATGGATCAATAGATACTGCTCATTGTTGCTATGGCAATGTCGTTCCGCTGTTGAGGAAATTGAACACTGATTGACGTGAGCCAGTTTGGACTGGCAGCTGGAACATGCCTAAAACACGCACACCCCCGCCGGCCCCGACACCCGAGCCGTCCCGCCACTCGCTCCGCGGCGTGGTAACTGAGACGCGTACATTAGGTGTTTACGAGACTGAGCGCTGTAAACTTAATCCATCCACCACTTAAAACCGTGTTTATTGATTGATACATATATATATATAGCCGTAATGAAAATCACACTGAGAATATTTTCCTGGTGAGAACTGTCCCTTCAATCAGTTCTTGAGCGTTGGCCTAGATAGTGGGGCTTATTGAGTTTAAATTTATGACTGCGAGTGTACAAACACCAGCACCCCTCCGGTCTGATCTTACTGCAGTCCCTTCCCACAACACCCCCACCCCATTTAAGGACATGGTGTGCTCTAGTACAGCGGTGGGTCCCCCCTGACATTTTCCTCCTGGGGTGAGTCTGAAATCTAACCCACCTGCATGTCGTCAGCCTGCCAATCACCGCGCACCTGACTCATCAAATTGCCAATCAGAGAAGGGTATTCAGTGGTATAGCACTGTATAAATGTAACAAGCAATAGTTTTTTAAACATCTTTATTTTAAAAGATGAATAAACCCAGGTGCTGTAGTCCCAAGCTTCAACAAGCAGACATTTTATCTAAAAAATCAAATACAATAATAAAATACAGTCCAGTTTTTTCTTCTACATTTTTCCCAAGTCCAGTCAGCTGTTCTACAGAACAGCTGGGAATCCCTCTTCCAGTCCCAACAAAAAAACTACAAAAATAATCATATAAAACAATATAAAACCATAGATAAAGTTGTACACACCACAACCAATAAAATCAAAAGTAAAATAAATTATAAATAGCAATAAAGTAAAACACCAATAGCCTATACAAAACATGCAATAAAACCATAGATAAAAAATTGAACACACCACAACCAATAAAGCTATAATTCAAATAAATTATATGCAAACATGCATCATAAAACCTAGATAAAGTTAAAAACACAATCAATAAAACCAAAAGTATATATAATTATATATAGCTAATAAAACTGTTGGGAATGGGAATGGAATAGACCAGTGTCCTCTAGAGAGAGAGAGTGGCGTCAGCGGAGGACCAAAATGCGAGACTCATTAGCCAATGAACACTACACGGCTCTGGAATGGACAGGTCACAGCATCCATCTCTGGGGAGAGGGGAGAGGTAAATATTGAGGAAATAGTCTCAGTGGATAAATGGAAACATTTTACATTTAAAACTATACTTACTGTGTCTTATCAGTGATGGAGGCAGAGGTCACAAGGAGCAGCAGCAGGTGACTTCAGGCAGCATGGTCACGAGATGAAAAAAGTTGTGCTATAAGAACAATCTAACTGTGTTAGTTTTGCTAAGAAGTTTTGATGGAGAAAAATTAGTTAAAACATTGTTAATTTACCCTTTTACCGAAATCATGTTGTAGCAGCACGCTGAGCTGCATGCAGGCTGAAGCCTTGTCAGTCTGCTTGTCACGCACCAGGAGCTTGTCAAGTAATCATCGTCCCATTGGCTCACGTGAGCGGCCAATCCCGGCGCTTGACTGCTGCGTAGGCGGGCACAGGGCGTGGTTATTGCCTATCCTATCTGGGGTTAGAAATCACGCCCCCCAGACGGGTTAATGTGACGTCAGTCGCTTCCTCAAGCATACTGCGCGCGTCTCTCACACACAAGCTACCTGCACCATTTTGTCTATAGCCACAAAATTAACACTTCTAGCTGGAGCGACGCCAACTGTACGTGATCCAGCAACTGCGGAGGTGCATTCGGTAAATCTAGGCATTTTGAGATGTCCTCTTTAGCGTAGCAACCGTTAAGTTAGCGATAGCTCATTGCTAACGTTAGTTGTGGACACAACCTAGCGTGCTGGTCCACAGACGCTAATCTGATTGGCTGCTGGGAGCCTGGGGCGGGCTCTCCCTCAGCGGCCAATGGGAACTGTTAGTTCTGAATATATTATAGAAACAGACCATTCTTGGGACGCAACGAGATGAGGAAGTGACAACTCCGTCACAACAAACGGGGTTGCTATATTTTCGACAAATTAATCCAGAATCATGTTTTATGGACCAGAGACACACGTTTTTAAGAGGTTACAGCTGCACGAATTGGGACCTTTAATTTAGATTATCTTTCAAGTTATTTAATTTCACGTTCTTGAATGCAAAGAAACATTTAATGTACCGTAGGCCCGTGTCTGGCTTAATTAAACGGGAATATATGACAAAACTCAGTTCACAAAGTTTGTGACGAGTTCATTCACTATAATAAAATACATTTGTTGGACGATTGGATAATAGCTTTTGTTTTTTGTGTTTTATTGTTTAATCTTAATGGGTGTGCAAACCCGAACCGAATTAATTAATTAAATAAGGAGCGGTGTGCCTGCAGCTCGCTCCCTTTGCACTCGCAAGCGCAGACCGCACCGCAGTGAATACCGTAAATTCCGGAGTATAAGCCGCACCTTTTTTCCCGTTTTTTGGCCTTTTTTGGCCCCTGCGGCTTATATAACGGTGCGGCTTATCTATGGATTTTTTCAAAAAAAAAAAAAAAAAAAAATCTCTCTTTTTTAGCACTCTTTCTAACTATAAATCCACTTCTGTTTTAATTTCCTCTCTTGCCCTCTTTTCACCACACTGTATGACACTGTATGACACTGTGTGCACTGTAAATAACAACACAGGTGGTGTTGTGTTATGTTGTTTTGTTGAAATGTTAATAAATGGGAGCATTACATATGGTAATTAAACATTAAAACACACAAAAAAAAACCCATTAAAACACCCGCGGCTTATAGTCCGGTGCGGCTTATATAAGAAAAAAATAGTCAACTTTGAAGGTGCGGCTTATACACCGGTGCGCCTTATAGTCCGGAATTTACGGTAGTTAGAAAATTATTTGGAAATCAAAAAATGATTTAAAATTAAGATTTCATTTGCTAAAAATTATACAATAATATGTTATGTATTTAAGAAATGATTAGGTTACATCTATCTTTTTTCAATAGGCTACATTTTGACTGGGCCGGTAAATATTCTATAAGGCTGGAATTCTGGAATGTCGCCGGCTCAATTGGCCGGCCAGAAAAAATGCTAGCGGAATCCCTGGTTCTTGCTAGTCGTTCTTGGAAGAATTAACTTGCTAGATCACAAGCACACATAACACTGTTGCGCAATACCAGCGCAGAGGCCGCCTGCAGTACTACACAAATAAAAAGCTCAGCTGATGTAGATGCAGCCAATTGTGCTCTGGAGGTTTTTTGCCATTTTTCGCCATAAATGTTCGTAAAGTGGCAATTATTGAAACCTACTACCCTGCTTGTAGACATCAAAAGTCATCAGAAATTAATTTAGTGATGAAATAAAACTTTAAATTGTCAAAAGACTTCCCGGAGCTTATGGCGTCTTCTCTGCTGCGTTCTGCCTTCGCTTATGCCGAAATTAATGCTGGGATACGTGCCTTGCCAAGTTGACACAAGTCACCAACCAGAGCATCCTCGGTAAAGTGGGCATGTCAAGAACACATCCGGGAATTTTAAGCATTCTTGGCGAATGTGAACTTAGCATTGGAGCAGTACTTGGGCTGCGACTGATGACGTTTCACAGGGACACAAGAACGCAAGAACACACAAGAACCCTTATTGGGAAACAGCCCATGTCTCAGCTCTCCCAGCACAGGCTTTTTGACGTCACATCTCGAGAACCGCATGGTGTCAACTGATGGAAAACATCTCATCCAAATTGCCTAGATCATTTACCCACAGGCAATCTATGATAAACCCTCACCGTATCCCTTGAGAAAAGTGATCCCCGATATGTGGTCCAGGAACCCCCCCAGGGGTCCTTAAGTAGGTTCTAGAAGTTCCATAGCAAAGCGATGTCTACTTCAATTTTACTCATATTTCATTCACGCTTTTGATCAGTCTGCACCACTAGTAAATTAATGATTGGATGTGCCAGAATTTTCTCCAACTTAATAAAGACAAAACAGAGATAATTGTCTTCGGCAAAAAAGAAGATAGGCTCAAAGTTACTGCTCACCTCGAATCCCTATCTCTGAAGCCAAAGGACCAGGTAAAAAATCTTGGCATTATTATTGACTCTGATCTAAATTTCAACTCCCACATCAAGCTTATAAGAAAATCTGCCTTCTATCATCTAAAAAATATAGCAAGGATTAGAGGCTATATGTCCAAACAAGATCTTGAAAAACTAATTCATGCTTTCATTTCTAGCAGGCTAGACTACTGCAACAGTCTTTTCAATGGTCTTCCCAAAAAAGCTGTTAAACAACTTCAGCTCATTCAGAATGCGGCTGCTAGAGTTCTAACAAGAACCAAGAAAGCTGAACACATTACACCAGTTCTCAAATCCCTGCATTGGCTGCCAGTAAATCTTAGAATAGACTTTAAAATTCTGCTAATAGTTTACAAATCTCTCAACGGGTCAGGCCCACACTACATCTCTGAAATGCTTCTACACTATGAACCATCCAGATCCCTGAGATCTTCAGGCACTGGTCTACTAATTGTCCCAAGGACCAAATCTAAACATGGTGAAGCCGCGTTCTCCCACTATGCCTCTCATAACTGGAACAAACTTCCTGAACACATTAGATCTGCCCCTACTCTGCCTATTTTTAAATCCAAGCTAAAGACCTTTATGTTTACTCTTGCTTTTAACTGCTACTAAACTACTGCCTCTCTCGGCCTGTAATTTTAAAAAGATTTTTCCTGTACATTTCCAACAAATGGACTGTACATGTAATAATAATACTGAAGAGTGCCTTGTAACTTATTTAAAACAGAAATAATGTTTCATGTTTGTTAATTTGAGTATATATTTTAACTAAAACTGTCGGCTGTGTTTTTTATGTGTTTTTTATATGTGCATTGCTTTGCTGCTTGTTTTTTTCGATTATTTTTTTGTAAAGCACCTTGAATTGCCTTTGTGTATGAAAGGTGCTATATAAATAAAATTTGACTTGACTTGACTTGACTAGTAGAGACAGGTAACAAAAGTGTCTTTTGATGTACATCATATATAGAAGTCAACGCTCGCTAACCTGTGAGCTCCTCTGTGTGTGTCCCACAGGGTGGCAGTGGGACAGCGGCAGACACAGTGGATGGCGGCCGCATGGCGCTGGACAACAAGACCTCCCTCCTCAACACCCCCCTGCTCTCCTCCAGCCCCCGAGGAGCCCGCGACCACTTTTCCGACTCTCCCTTCAAGCACAGCCTCAAAGACCCCAGCCTGGACGACTCGGAGCAGCACACTGATGGTACACACACACACACACACACACACACACACACACACACACACAAATCAGTATAGTGAAAGAACTTCTCATGTAGTACAGACCTACAACACAGGACAGATATGATCAGGGGAGTCTGGGTAGTGCAGTGGTACTTCCAGCTTGCTCAGACGTCTGCTGGGAAGCCAGTGGGGTATGAGTCCTGGTCGCTGCACTAGTGCCGTCTCTGGTCGGTCAGAATGCCTGTTCAGGGGGGAGGGGAACTGGGGGGAATAGCATGATCCTCCCACACACTCCGTCCTGCCGGCGAAACCCCTCGCTGTCAGGTGAAAAGAAGTGGCTGGCAACTGCACATGTATCGGAGGAAGCATGTGCTCGTCTACGACTCTCCCCAGATCGACAGTGGGGGTGGAGCAGCGACCAGGACAGCAGGGGGAATTGGACAAATACAATTAAGGAGAAAATGGGAGAATAATTCACAAAAAAAGAACAACAGATATGATCGTTGTGCCATGCCCATTTTTCAGTCCCCGTTCCCTTTCTTTCCAAGCAGACAGCAGCCTGGACCAATCAGAGCTGGTAGCCGAGCTGCTGAAGGAGTTGTCCAATCACAACGAGCGTATAGAGGAGAGGAAGGCGGCACTGTGTGAACTGCTCAAGCTCATTCGCCAAAACACCCTGCAGGTGTGGGATGAACATTTCAAGACCATCCTGCTGCTTCTGCTGGAGACGATGGGGGACAGAGAGGTATACACACTGACATGATCTATCACTGTGCAAACAAGCTAAGCTAACTAAAATAAACTTGACTACAACATGTTCAAACTGGAATTGCTCCTTCTCTCAGCATGGGATCCGGACGCTGGCTCTGCGGGTGCTGACGGAGATTCTCTGCAAGCAGCCATGGAGGTTTAAGAACTATGCAGAGCTCACCATCATGAAGGCCCTCGAGGCACAAAAGGACCCTCACAAGGACGTATGTGCACGCGTGTGCAAACACACAGACACACTCACTCACACACACATACTGCTTCATCTATTGCAGTTACAACACCAGACAGAAATTCCTTAGACCAGAATCACACTTGTGCATTTGTATTGCTGAAAGTTGCGTGGAGTTCTATGCAACCACACATTGGCTCCAAAATATTGAGAGGAGGCTAATTACATCTTTCATAGCAATGTTGTTTCACTGATTAAATGTTTTCATCGTGAATACATTGCAGAGAGGAAGTAGAAAATGGGGAATACATGTATTGTTAAAGCATAAATAAAATAAAATGTAGCAATAACAGATTCTCCCATGTGAAATTAATAAGTTTCCATCTGATTAACACATTTGACGCATTAAAGTGCGTAACCCAGTCTACGTCATGCGTTGATAGCATCGGTGCTGATAAAGTGTGTGTACGCACATGCAGGTGGTCCGAGCAGCCGAGGACACGGCAGTCCAGTTGGCAGCGTCCATCAGTCCAGACCAGTGCGTCAAGGTGTTGTGTCCCGTCATCCAGTCTGCCGACTACCCCGTCAACCTGGCCGCCATCAAGATGCAGACCAAGGTCATCGATAGGGTTTCCCGCGACGGCCTGGCAGCCTTGCTGCCCGAGATAGTGCCAGGACTCATACAGGTAACACACACAGCTCACATGTTTTCCAAGGTTCAATATGTTTTTATAAAACAATTAGTTGGGAGTCCTCAGTTTGGATTGTCTGGCTCATAACCGTTAACTGAAATATGAGTGCAGCAACTGAAATTCACCACTCACACCTCTATTAGAGCTATAATGCTTGATGGAAGAATAAAATGTAATTGTTATTTAATAATTATTGATTAAAAGTCAGATTTATTCTCGTTTTTTTTTATATAATAGTGTTAGGCTTCATGTTGTGCCTAACAATGCCTGTTTGCTTTTTGAAAAACTCTACAAACATATCCTCAAGTGGCTTATTGCTTAATTTTTTCATAGAAGTCAAGGTTGTGTGTTCCACCATTAAAGCAACGTCTACCCACACACCACACACCACACACCACCCACACCACACACCCATCCATAAGTGCTCTCTGTAATTCCCTCTGTTTGTTTTGAAGAAAAGCAGTGAGTGCTCTGCAGGATTGTAATGTGTTGCTCTGGTTGCACAGGGTTATGATAATCCTGAGAGCAGTGTGAGGAAAGCCTGTGTCTTCTGCTTGGTGGCCATCTATGCAGTGATAGGGGAGGACCTCAAACCACACCTCAGCCAACTCTCCAGCAGCAAGGTGAACTCTTCTGACTTTGACTTTTCAAAGCATTATGCAGTTAATTAATTAAGCAGTATGGTAATTTGCTCCTTGTATGACTTCTCTGTAGAGTTGTGAAGCAGTCCGTATTGATTTATGTGTCAATTTATGTGTTCTGTTTGTCTCTCTGTGTCTGCAGGTGAAACTGTTGAATCTGTACATCAAGCGTGCTCAGTCTGGCTCCAGTGAACCCTCAGCTGAGGGCCTATAGGAGACACAGTGCCCTCCACAGGCCAACCACAGAACTGAAACTCTGCCCTCAAAACATAACAAACATGTTCAGGAACTCACGCCCATGCAGACAAGAGAACAACACACACACCCCCTAACACACTTACACAGGAGCAAACTGCTTTACACACACACACACACACACACACACTTGCACACACACACACACCCACCCCCCCTGTACTCATATGTTTCCTGCCCTAGTGCTAGGTGGGAGTTGTGGTGCAGAGGGGGAGGAGTGTTTGTAGTCCTCCAGACCGACGCTGAAGATTCACCCCAATGTCTAGCGCTCAAACTGAACTCCACCTGACCCATCAATCCCTCTGTAACATATACACAGACACACTGCACACACTCCTACATATTACGCCCAGGTTTGTCACTAATCACTCAAGGATGAAGATATTAAGACTCCGCCCTCTTTCAGCCCTCCTGTAAACACCACAGCACGCCATCTGCCCTCTGCCCTCTGAGCGCCCTCGTAACGTCAACATGGAAGCAGAGTTTCTGCATGGTCCTCCATCGTGGGGGTGAAGTTAATACAAACGGGGCAGAGACGAGCAGTGCAGTCGCGTTAATAAAGTATCTTGTATCTTGTATGTTGTTTCTTCTTGGAAGAGTGAGCACCTGGGGCCAGGTAGACAGGAATGTACATTTACAATGTGTGATAGCCCGGGAACTGTTTTAGGCAATGAGGTTTTTCTGCAGAGGCTTTTAAAGTCTGGAATATTGTCTCACATACATACAAAAACACATTCTTTCTCCCTCAAAAGGTGCCGATGAGCCCAAGGTACGACCAACTCAGCACAGCGCTAACGGGTCACAGTAGGTCATGCCTGCTCATAGCAATTACATAGGCAGAGTCCTAAGTATAGGAGGCGTTATGTGCTTGGCAATGCATGAGACATTTTTTTTTTAATTGGGGCCCTACCGTACCGACAGTCTGAATAGGGAAAGTGGGGGGGGGTTTAAATTAATGTGAACAATGTCCAGCCCTTTCAGAACAGTCCATGGTGTCCTCCGTTTCTCCCAGCTTGTCTTGGATCAGTCCGCTTCTAAGCAATATGGGGAGGAAGATGTGTGGGGGGTGCTTACTACACGAAGAATGAGTGGACATGGCTTATTATCACATAGTGGATCTGTATCTATATATGATATTAAAATGGAATATCCAATGTCATTTAGGAGAGTCCCCCAGGGCGGTGCACGCACACACTTGTGCCCATCCTAGTTTTTATTTTTCTCTCTCTGTTGCGCGTTCTGTAGTCTCTCACGTTGATTTCTCTCTGCTGAGAAATTTGTAGAAATGTATTATTTACAGATCTGAAGAAACATTGTGTCCCCTTCTCTCTTCTCTTCACATTGTGTCATTCTCTCCTTCCTCTTGTAACATTCTAGTTTTCACTGTTGTGTTTCCGCTGTGCATTTACTTTTATTTGTGCTTACAATAAAATTAAATAAAAATAAAACTTGTACAGGTCATGATAAACACCTTCTCTTTTGGGTTTTTGCGATGGCATTGTGTAAGTAAATGCATGCTTTGGGGTGAAAGTGTTGTTCGGTACAAAGTAAAGGTGATACATAGGCAGCTTTTTGAGGCAGATAGAGACAATTTTGCTTCCAGCAGGGACTGAAGGCCTATAAGAAAATTAGAAAGAATAAATACAGATGTCATAATTACTGGCACTATTGCCCTTATAACTCAAGGTTGTGTATTTGTCATTGTGGCTCTAAAATCAACCTTAAAGGAACACTCCGCCCATTTTCAACCAGCTTTGTATCATTAGAACATCAGTAGTATATCAGAAAACTGTAAACGGTTTTTAAGTCTCATTTAATTTGACAGTTATTGAGTGTTAAAGGTCAAATTAATAACTAACTCAAATCAACTCTCAATAACTGTCAAACTATTCATCATTCATCTAGTTTGACAGTTATTGAGAGTTGATTTGACTTAATGAGTTATTAATTTGAGTTAGTGTGGACCAGTGATGTCACTGGTCCACACTTTAACACTCAATAACTGTCAAATTAAATGACAGACTTCAAAACAGGTTACAGTTTTAATACTACTGATGTTCTAATGATACAAAGCTGGTTGAAAATGGGCAGTGTCCCTTTAATGGAAATTAACCCAGGATCAGTGGTAAACCATGTTTTCAGAGGATCTGCTGTGTCTCATTGGATCTTAATGCACAGGAAATGTAATAAAGATGTTTTGGTATATACAATCTCTAGTCCAGAGCCATGATGGATGATTTACTATTGAATATCCTGCAATGCAGAGAGCTGTGGCGTGCGAAGCTGCAGCGGGAAAGACACCGAGCATGTATGGCATCCAAGTACCTAGTTAACATTATCCAGACCTCTGGTCTAAAGCTACAATCTAGGCTACTGTATGTCTCTTACGCAACCAACAGCAGCTTCTTTGCAACATAGGCTACCGTATATGAGAAACCATATGTCAATGCTGAATTATTATTGTTATATTGACACGTTATTGCTTCCAAATCGTTTTCTAGACAATTATTTTTGTTTCATCTTTGTCCCTCATTAGTCATAATGATGCAAACTAAAGCTACAATGAAAATCTGACTCATTTGGGGTTCAACAGCTGCTTGTGCACTTGACGTCAATATTTGTTTTCTTCTCCCCTCCCCCTACCCCAGGGTAAACGAATTGTGAGACAGGTTAGACAGCAAAAATAGTTGTGAGGCGGCTCTTCCCTTTGGCCAAAACGGCATAGTGTGACTTCCCCTGTCCTGATTGGAAAAATCAACACCACCCACCAGACGCGGCCGCGCGCAACGTCCAGGGTCCGACTGGTGGATAATTATTGACCGAGGGTGCCGAGAACGAGGGTGTCACTAACTAACTTGTCCAGACTCCTCTGCAACACGCAGGACAACTTTCGACCATGAATAACAACTCATGCTCGGACCTCCTCGGCACCAGTGTGAGTGTTTATTTGCATCAGGAGTGAACGACGACAGCTATTCTGAGGCGCTATGCTGTTCTGGCAGTCCTACACTGAAAACTTCCGACCCGGGACCCCGTTACAACGACCCAGCTGCAGCAGCTATACACGGTACGGACCCCCGATACAGCCAATAATAAAGCAAAAGACATTATTACACATTTTTAAGCTGTGTCTTGTGTGTATTATAGCCAATTGTCAGCAGTGCCAGTTTTAATGTTTCGCAGTAGTTATCTGGACTGGAGCACGTTAATGAATAACTCTTTTGGTTGATAAAAGCTGCTTCCTTTGATGACTGACTTTTTGGTCCGACTGAATTTAGCCAGCACTGCAGCGCACTATTATTCTGCAAAACAGGCAATGAGTGTGTTGCGTGAGTGTGCGTGCGTGCGTGCGTGCGTGTGCGTGCGTGTGCGTGCGTGTGTGCGTGTGTGTGTGCGTGTGTGTGTGTGTGTGTGTGTGTGTGTGTGTGTGTGTGTGTGTGTGTGTGTGTGTGTGTGTGCGTGCGTGTGTGTGTGTGTGTGTGTGTGTGTGAGTGATGCATGTTTCTGCGTGCAGGAGAGGGCAATTGGAGAATTATTCTCTATTGGCCACCTGGTGTTGTTCTGTCTTTATTATTGAGGAATAATTGTTCCCTTGATGTGCTGTGTTGATACCGTCCCTGTGGAGCAGCGGAGTAGCATATCAGCTTAGCACTACTACACAGCTACAGGCACAAACACAATGACGGAAGCTCGGAGCGTGCTCATTGGCTAATCAGTATGCACTGGGCACAAGAGACGCTCTCTGATTGGCCGAGCGCCTTCCTGGGCATCCTTCCTGCGGCTGGTGGTGGTAGGGAGGCTTCAGAGACGGACAGTCTGTGTGCTGTGGGAGCCATGTTGATGCTGCCTGGTTTTGTGTCAACTATTGCACTTTGGATTGTTAAAGAATTGCGTTTAGAGGACCGGGAGTCTTAGCGGTCATTCCAGTACCGCGATGAAAAGAGAAGAGCGGCTCGGGACGGCACAGGGAGCGCTGAAGGGAAGCTTTTCATAGGTTTCCAGGCATCACAGTTGATTGAAAGCAAGAGTGAAGTTAATGCTAGTTAGCTATAGCTAGCTAGCAACAGCTGTACGGACGCTGTGTGGGATGCGGCGTGTGGACTGGCCGCCTCAAACATCCACTCTGCTTTCTGCATTGTGTTATGCTAACGTTGCGTGAAGACGGTGTACCTTTGGTAATTAGGGGCCGCTATATTCACGTTAGCTCGCTAAGTTGCCTTTTGTAAAGCGAGCTAACGCTAGCTGTTAGCTAGCATGCCGACAATCAGCTCGCCTCACGACTAACGTTTGCTAGCCGAGTGGACCTAACGTTAATTCCAGACAGCTTGCCTGTTATGGACCATCACAAGGTGTAATCAAAGTAATCCAGAGATCAGATATGGCGATACCTCCAGTGTGTGTGGAATGCTACCGATTCGCCTGCCCAACTTGCCAAGGAGCAGCTAACTGGCTAGCAGCGTAACTTTTCTTTCATCGTGTCACTCCAGCTCAGCAGGCAGAAGCTGCAGCTCACTTGCTCGCTAGCTGATCTCTGGTCCCTGAAGCAAGCTGGCGGCCCTCCGAGTAGAAGCGGAGGACAAGGAGCTGGGGGCGATGGCCTGGGTGCTGAAGATGGACGACGCCACCATCGAGTCGGGGCTGGTGCACGACTTCGATGCCAGTCTGTCAGGCATTGGGCAGGAGCTGGGGGCTGGCGCCTACAGTATGAGGTTAGAGAAACGGAAAACAGACAAGTGTTTCTGCAACATGCCAACTCAAGCTTCCTAGCACCAGGTCGGAGAACGCTGTCATGACCCACTGTCTATCGGCCTTGGGCGCTGTGTGCACTCAGCTACAGCTAGCTGTGATGCACACTTGGTCTGGAAGTGTCACTGCTTTGTCTGTTTTACCCCCTTTGTGTGGAGTGTGATGGCTCTCTTTGTTTTTGGATTTTGGAAGAGGCAGTCACAGCAGGGTACCATGGCATGATCTGAGAGAAACATTATCTCCCCCCCCCCGAAATGCAGAGGAAGGATCTGTTATATTGTGAGGGACAGTGACACAGGCAATACAAATGTATGCTGATTCCTGCTGCTCAAATTATCCGCTTACATGTGTGGATGAGAGACCTAAACTTTGTGCACGTTTCAAGGTAGCACTAATGCTCATCCTCAATGTTAACAGGTTAATAATAATAATGTGGTTTTGTTGTTGTTGTTTTTTGCCACCAGTTCATAATCACTCAGCTTCATGTATCATTTTTTCTCACATAAATAATCATACGGCCTGTGACATGTTATGAGTCAGGGAAACACTGGGTAGTCGCCAGTCGGTCAGTATTTCTTGATCATACTAGTCCGTCTAGTAGTTAATCAGTACTACTTAGCTGTACATCATACCTGAGCCACATGCTGGTCTTGCCACTATGATAAATTGTTGGCCATATCTGTTATAGGTGAATGGTTAAGTTTAAGTAACTGTTGGTGTGGTGTGCTGTATGATGTGGAAGGGTGAAGGGAGGTAATGATATTTGTATGATGAAAGCGAGAAGTTCCCAGGATGTGCAGCTGTCTTATCAGCAGCCTCTCCAGCCATCTGCTTTTAGTGTGCCACTGTGTGTTTATCTGTGTGTGACGTACATGTAGGTGCGTGCAAGTCTATTGAGAGCAAGCAAGTTTACCATAACTTATGTGATGCGTTGGGTTGCATGTGTGTAGACTGTGTACATCTATCTACTATTTCTAGGAATCTGTGTCTGTAAGTGTGTGTCCTTCACATGTCTCAAGAACCCTTCGTCTGATCGACTCACTTGGAGGGTGTGTTGCTGGGGATCCAAGGATGTGCGGTGTGTTGTATTTGGTGCAATTTGGACACAGGATGCATTCAATATTAATAAATGAGCAAACAGCTCTCTTCGCCCTGTTCAGCAGTGGGGCAAACGGGCACTGCACTAGTTATACCACTTTAACACCAACAACCAGGGTCAGACCAATAAAGTTGATCTTAACTTATTTTATCTTAATCCCTGGTTATGACAATTCAGATAGGACCTGGGTCACAACCCAGAAGAGATGCATAACCATTATCATATTAGCATAACAAATAGCAACCCGGGTGCGGGTGGTGCCATTCACACTGAAATCATCCTTGTCCCGACCCTGTTGCCAAGCCAAGTTGGGCACCCCGGGTTAACCCTTTCAGGCACAGTCAACCTGGGAATAACCCTGGTTGGACCTCGGTGTGGAAGGGGTATAGACCCTTCTCACGGGGGCCATTTTGTGTCAAAATGGCATGGTAAACACAGGTGCAAGCAAAAAAACTAATGAGGGTTTCAAACTTCCATGATTGGAATTTGGAAACCCTCGTTAGTGTTTTGCTTGCACCTGTGTTTGTTCTGCCTTTTCGACACAAAATGACCCCCGTGAAAAGGGTCTATTGGTGAAAAGAGAGAGAGTGTGTGTGTGTGTGTCAGGTAGGGATGTAACGATAACCGGTTTCAATGATGACCGTGATCAAATTCCTTACAATAACCGTACCGTTTCAAATTTTGATTATCATTAAAACCGTGTTACCATGATTACAGTGCTTTAAAAAACATGGTAAATACTGTCCATCATCAACCAAAGTTGCCAACCATCTCCCAGATGCAAACGCGCAGCCTTGGAGAAATGATTTCAGTGAGTGTATCAATCCTTTTTGGGTCTTGAGTTTTCAATATAAAACTTGGTGAAATGATTTCTGTGAGTGTATTAGTAGTTTTTGAACATTTTCAGCACATTTTAACAAACCGTGATAATGTTAATGCTGATAACCGTGATAATCACTATAATCGTGATATGAAATTTTCACATCGTTCCATCTCGAGCGTCGGGGTCTCCAGGGAAGTGCTGTCTGTGTGGGCAGTGGGTGGGGGCATGTTTGGAGTCAGCAGCTGGGGTGTACAGTAGGAACAGAATGTCTCGCTGTGTGTGTCAGTGGAACCAGCTCCTCAGATTTCAGGAAGCAAATGCCGTTTTCTGGGCGGCAGAGCTAAATGGGGCTGTGGCCCTGCGACTGGCACCCGGGCTGGCACTGTCTGGGGCTGGGCATCCACTCAGGGAGGGGAGTCGGAGAAAACGCACAAGCAAGTGTGCTGGAAAAAGGGACTTGATGAGACTAGCGGGCTACTGTTTGGAAGATGCTGTTTTGAAACAGAGTTGTGGGAAGGTATTGAAGGAATGTCTTTGGATCTGGTTTAGAACAGCGATCAAGACTTGCCACTGCCAGTATGTTCTCCAATTAATGAGATGCCATGATCCACATTTCTTGGCATGGGTAGGAACCTTTTCTGCACTGCCACTGTCTGGGGTCTACTCTAGTACACACATGTCTCTCACACACACACACTGTCTGGGGTCTACTCTAGTACACACATGTCACACACACACACTGTCTGGGGTCTACTCTAGTACACACATGTCACACACACACACTGTCTGGGGTCTACTCTAGTACACACATTTCACACACACACACTGGGGTCTACTCTAGTACACACATGTCACACACACTGTCTGGGGTCTACTCTAGTACACACATGTCACACACACGCACGTGCTCTTGCTGTGCACTCGTTGACTCTATGCAGCATTTTGACTCCGGATGAGGAGGGGGGGGCGGGCCTTGTTTAGTGTCAGAGATGGTGTGAGTGTGTGTCAGCAGCTTGGGCTATCTTGGTGTTTGTGTACTTTCATCCTGGTTTGTCCTTGTGCATGAAAGGAATCTTCCGAGGCCATATTTGATCAATGTAGCCTTATTCACATAATTCTAAGATTGACTGTTATAAAAATCGACCAGTAGACTGAATCATTGTGGTGTTAGGCAGAATGTGACACCAGGCAAAACCATCTTTTTATTTAGTGCAAGGCTATTTGTGTGTGTGGGAACTACTTCATAATTCCTTAAGAGCTTATAGAACGGAACTTTAGGAGCAAACGGCGCCTGTGGAAAAATATTGATGCCATAAGCAAGGAAAATACAATTGTAATTCTAATATATTCTTTTAGAGAATTTAACAAGCACGCAAAATCGTTCAAGCTGCAGTACACTAAAAGGACTGCAAAGACTAACTGCTACTTTCATGCGGTTTTCCCGGTTTCCTTGTTTTCTACATTATATCCATGCTTACCTTCTGTTTATCTTTCTTGCTCTCCCCTCTCTCTCTCCAGTGATGTGCTGGCTCTGCCCATCTTTAAGCAGGAGGACTCCAGCCTTCCTTCCGACGACGAGACCAAAAATACCCCATTCCAGTATGTGCTGTGTGCCGCCACCTCGCCTGCTGTCAAGCTGCACGACGAGACACTCACATACCTAAACCAAGGTGAGACGTAGACAGACGCTCACATACCTAAACCAAGGTGAGACGTACACAGACGCTCACAAACCTAAACCAAGGTGAGACGTACACAGACGCTCACATACCTAAACCAAGGTGAGACGTACACAGACGCTCACATACCTAAACCAAGGTGAGACGTACACAGACACTCACATACCTAAACCAAGGTGAGACGTACACAGACGCTCACATAGCTAAACCAAGGTGAGACGTACACAGACACAAACCTAAACCAAGGTGAGACGTAGACAGACGCTCACAAACCTAAACCAAGGTGAGACGTACACAGACGCTCACATTCCTAAACCAAGGTGAGACGTACACAGACGCTCACATACCTAAATCAAGGTGAGACGTACACAGACGCTCACATACCTAAACCAAGGTGAGACGTACACAGACGCTCACATACCTAAACCAAGGTGAGACGTACACAGACGCTCACATACCTAAACCAAGGTGAGACGTACACAGACGCTCACATACCTAAACCAAGGTGAGACGTACACAGACGCTCACATACCTAAACCAAGGTGAGACGTACACAGACGCTCACAAACCTAAACCAAGGTGAGACGTACACAGACGCTCACATACCTAAACCAAGGTGAGACGTACACAGATGCTCACATACCTAAACCAAGGTGAGATGTACACAGACGCTCACATACCTAAACCAAGGGAGATGTACACAGACGCTCACATACCTAAACCAAGGTGAGATGTACACAGACGCTCACATACCTAAACCTAGGTGAGACGTACACAGACGCTCACATTCAACCAAGGTGAGACCTACACAGACGCTCACATACCTAAACCAAGGTGAGACGTAGACAGACGCTCACATACCTAAACCAAGGTGAGACGTACACAGACGCTCACATTCAACCAAGGTGAGACCTACACAGACGCTCACATACCTAAACCAAGGTGAGACGTAGACAGACGCTCACATACCTAAACCAAGGTGAGACGTACACAGACGCTCACATTCAACCAAGGTGAGACCTACACAGACGCTCACATACCTAAACCAAGGTGAGACGTACACAGACGCTCACATACCTAAACCAAGGTGAGACGTACACAGACGCTCACATTCAACCAAGGTGAGACGTACACAGACGCTCACATACCTAAACCAAGGTGAGACCTACACAGACGCTCACATACCTAAACCAAGGTGAGGCGTACACAGACGCTCACATTCAACCAAGGTGAGACGTAGACAGATGCTCACATACCTAAACCAAGGTGAGACGTACACAGATGCTCACATACCTAAACCAAGGTGAGACGTACACAGACGCTCACATACCTAAACCAAGGTGAGACGTACACAGATGCTCACATACCTAAACCAAGGTGAGACGTAGACAGACGCTCACATACCTAAACCAAGGTGAGACGTACACAGATGCTCACATACCTAAACCAAGGTGAGACGTAGACAGATGCTCACATACCTAAACCAAGGTGAGACGTACACAGATGCTCACATACCTAAACCAAGGTGAGACGTACACAGATGCTCACATACCTAAACCAAGGTGAGACGTACACAGATGCTCACATACCTAAACCAAGGTGAGACGTACACAGATGCTCACATACCTAAACCAAGGTGAGACGTACACAGACGCTCACATACCTAAACCAAGGTGAGACGTACACAGACGCTCACATTCAACCAAGGTGAGACGTACACAGACGCTCACATACCTAAACCTAGGTGAGACGTACACAGACGCTCACATTCAACCAAGGTGAGACCTACACAGACGCTCACATACCTAAACCAAGGTGAGACGTAGACAGACGCTCACATACCTAAACCAAGGTGAGACGTACACAGACGCTCACATTCAACCAAGGTGAGACCTACACAGACGCTCACATACCTAAACCAAGGTGAGACGTAGACAGACGCTCACATACCTAAACCAAGTTGAGACGTACACAGACGCTCACATTCAACCAAGGTGAGACCTACACAGACGCTCACATACCTAAACCAAGGTGAGACGTACACAGACGCTCACATACCTAAACCAAGGTGAGACGTACACAGACGCTCACATTCAACCAAGGTGAGACGTACACAGACGCTCACATACCTAAACCAAGGTGAGACCTACACAGACGCTCACATACCTAAACCAAGGTGAGGCGTACACAGACGCTCACATTCAACCAAGGTGAGACGTAGACAGATGCTCACATACCTAAACCAAGGTGAGACGTACACAGATGCTCACATACCTAAACCAAGGTGAGACGTACACAGACGCTCACATACCTAAACCAAGGTGAGACGTACACAGATGCTCACATACCTAAACCAAGGTGAGACGTACACAGATGCTCACATACCTAAACCAAGGTGAGACGTACACAGACGCTCACATACCTAAACCAAGGTGAGACGTACACAGATGCTCACATACCTAAACCAAGGTGAGACGTAGACAGATGCTCACATACCTAAACCAAGGTGAGACGTACACAGATGCTCACATACCTAAACCAAGGTGAGACGTACACAGATGCTCACATACCTAAACCAAGGTGAGACGTACACAGATGCTCACATACCTAAACCAAGGTGAGACGTAGACAGACGCTCACATACCTAAACCAAGGTGAGACGTACACAGATGCTCACATACCTAAACCAAGGTGAGACGTAGACAGATGCTCACATACCTAAACCAAGGTGAGACGTACACAGATGCTCACATACCTAAACCAAGGTGAGACGTACACAGATGCTCACATACCTAAACCAAGGTGAGACGTACACAGATGCTCACATACCTAAACCAAGGTGAGACGTACACAGATGCTCACATACCTAAACCAAGGTGAGACGTACACAGATGCTCACATACCTAAACCAAGGTGAGACGTACACAGATGCTCACATACCTAAACCAAGGTGAGACGTACACAGACGCTCACATACCTAAACCAAGGTGAGACGTACACAGATGCTCACATACCTAAACCAAGGTGAGACGTACACAGACGCTCACATACCTAAACCAAGGTGAGACGTACACAGATGCTCACATACCTAAACCTAGGTGAGACGTAGACAGACGCTCACATACCTAAACCAAGGTGAGACGTACACAGATGCTCACATACCTAAACCAAGGTGAGACGTACACAGATGCTCACATACCTAAACCAAGGTGAGACGTACACAGACGCTCACATACCTAAACCTAGGTGAGACGTACACAGACGCTCACATACCTAAACCAAGGTGAGACGTACACAGATGCTCACATACCTAAACCAAGGTGAGACGTACACAGATGCTCACATACCTAAACCAAGGTGAGACGTACACAGACGCTCACATACCTAAACCAAGGTGAGACGTACACAGACGCTCACATACCTAAACCAAGGTGAGACGTAGGATTGCGGAGGATTGGTATAAGTCACATTGGTTAGTAGTTCTGGGATGTCCAACTTTACTTTTGAGTCTCATGGAGGTGTCGTTAGCCTAATTCAGCAAAGCATCTCTGATGGGATGTCCCGCACACATTTCTCCCTTTCTCTTCTTTCTTTCTGCTGATCTTTTGAACTCCCTTTGTCTCCCTCCTCAGGCCAGTCTTATGAAGTGCGTCTGTTGGACAACAGGAAGCCAGGGGAGTTACCAGAGATCAACAACAAGATGGTTAAGGTGAGAGCCGCCGCACAGCTGGCAAACACTAAGAGGGAAAGGCTTTTCTGCGAGGGCTGCACCATGCTGAAAAAATATCTCTAATTGTGTGTTTTTGAGTGTAGAATATGATGTGTAGGCCAGGACATCTTTCTAGCACAACAATATTTCATTTAAAATGGTATTTTAACACATTTCGCCTCGAAACAAATATTGAACCTCCTGCGATTTGAAAATTGCAGTAGGCGATATTTCAATTAAATTTAGATTATGGCTGTCTGTGTGTGCAGAGCACAGTGCGAGTGGTGTTCCATGACCGTCGACTGCAGTACACAGAGCACCAGCAGCTCGAGGGGTGGAAGTGGAATCGTCCTGGCGACCGTCTCCTTGACATCGGTAAGGTCACCTGACAACACGCTTTTAAATTAATTTAAATCAATTATTATTTATTTAAATTCGCTTTTATTTAGGATGTGTGTGATTTGGGGGCACCCCCGTGGCTTCCCTGATAGAGTGCATACCATAAAGGCTTAAGGCACATTTATGGTTACTGCAGTCTGTCCAATGCTTACGGGGGTTCACGCCAAAGACCGTTCTCTCCGCACAGGCACAGCATTTCATGGTAAATGCAGTAGCAGCATGCATAGAATCAGCTGTCAGTTTGTCAGTTGGCGCGATTGACTACTTCCCTAGTAACCGACTAACATAGCAGCAATTAGCCAATCGTCCTCGGGAACTGATTTCAGCGTTGGCGGAGACCTCCAGAGTTAAATTTTTTAGATGAGCTCAGTGTGGACCCTCCACAGACCCCCTGTGGCGCTCCGCAGTCGCCGCACAGACCCTCTGCACCGCGAACACTGTACACACCCCAGTTACCACAAATTTGCCTTTAGTCCTTCCCGCGGCTAGCCCAGGTTCAAATCCCACCTGTGGCCCTTTGAGGCAAGTCATTCTCCTATATTTCCTGTGCAACAACTGTCCTGTCCAATAAAGGCCAAAAATGCGTTAAAAACTCATCTTAAGATGTGTGTGCTTTGGCGTGTGTCAGATATCCCCATGTCGGTGGGCATTGTGGAGCCCAAGACCAACTCGTCGCAGCTCAACGCTGCAGAGTTCCTCTGGGACATCGGCAAGAGAGCTTCTGTCTTTGTGCAGGTAACACACACACACACACACACACACACACACACACATGCATCCATTCACACGCACATCGTCTCTCTTTCCTGCCATCTGTTGGGCGTGCCACTGAATCTCCACATCAAACACCTTCAAATAAAATCATATACACACACACACACACACACACACACACACACATACTCTCTCCTCCCTGTCTGCAGGTGCACTGCATCAGTACCGAGTTCACTCCCAGGAAGCACGGTGGAGAGAAGGGCGTTCCCTTCAGGATCCAGATTGACACCTTCACCCAGGGAGACGGTGCAGAGTACACCGAGCACCTCCACTCAGCCTCCTGCCAAATCAAAGTCTTCAAGGTACACACACGCACGCACGCACGCACGCACACACACGGGCGCTTTTGTCAACTTCCACTGAACTTACATTGATGTCTTCACTTTCACTTAAGCCGGGCAACCCTCCAGGGGTATAGGCCATCGACAAGGGACTTCCAGAGTTCTCGGCCATTTGCGTTCTATCTGATGCCAGGTGTAACCCGTTTTCTTGATGTCTGCTTGGAGATCCTGTTGCCAGGTGTTCTTTCTTGGCCGGCTTCCTTTCCTCTTTCCTTGTGGATCCCATGTCAGCGCTTGCCGGGTCGTGCCGGGTGGTGTTTGACACTGGTTTTCATAGTGTGCGCCCGATCCATCGCCATCATCTTCTTCCAATTTCGTCTGCTGCTGGTAGTTGTTTTGTCTTCGTCCACAGATCGTTGTTGCTGATCTTGTCTAGCCAGTGAATATTAAGAATCCTTCTCAGGCATTTGTTGATGCAGGTTTGTACTTTATGGATTGTGTTTCTTGTCGTTCTCCAGGTCTCTGCGCCATAAAGCATCACTGATTTATTTTACTTTGGAGTTGACGAGCCTTCTTTTTGTTTGTTGCTGTATCACTCTAGAGCGCCAGATGTTCATTAGCTTTAAAAAGCCTGTCCTGTCCTTGCTTACTCTTGCGTTGACATCTGCTTCTGCACCTCCTTGATGATGATGATACGAAGCGTGGCAATCTGGTCGACACGGCTACCTCATGTGCCTGTCCTCATATCCATCAAGTCTGATCAGCATTCCTCCTGCTCTGCTCTCCTCTCTCCTCCTCTCTGCCTGTCCCCTCTCTTAGCCAAAGGGGGCGGACCGTAAGCAAAAGACAGACAGGGAGAAGATGGAGAAACGAACAGCTCAAGAGAAGGAGAAGTACCAGCCCTCTTACGATACCACTATCCTGTCAGAGGTCAGTAGGCTCTCAGCTATCTGGTATTTTCAGCACATCTCACCCCAGTTTTATGGTTTTGTATACGTCAATGGCTATAGCACTAACAAGAACAGAGTTTAAATTAGGGATGCACAATATATCGGCAATCATATCGATATCGGCCGTTGTTAGTCTTATTTTTTTTATATATCGGCATCGGTCTGATGTTGAAATGTTAATATCAGTTATCGGTATTGAGAGGAAACAATGCGGTAAATCTATGATTTATGGGCTTTTCCAAATGTTTTTGGAAATTAAGAAAGACAATCGTTTTTCAAATCCACAATGTTTGCATGCGTGTTTCACTATGTACACAATTTTTGTATCATAGAAACTTGTTTTTATACAGATCCTATCGACATCGGTAAATTTCGGTTATCAGCCATAACGGCAATGTTAATATCGGTTATCGGTATCGGTCAAAATTTCCATATTGGTGCATCTCTAGTTTCAATTCCCATGGGGGGCTATCATGTTAAAATATGCCTCACGCCACAGTAATGCATTCATTTGGCTGTTCTGGTCACTGTGTTTGTCATCTGTGAGCATAGATTACAATGTTAAATGTCTCTGAAAATCTCTAGTAAGTGCTGTAGCGACAGTAGCAAATAGTAGTTTGAAATGTCATACACTTGTATGCCATAGCAAGACTGCACTCAGGCTGTACAGTATATACTGGGATGGAGTGTCTGGCTAACCTGTGCTATGTGTCTGTGTGTAGATGAGGCTTGAGCCCATCATAGAGGATGCAGGTGAACTCGAGCTGAAAAAGTCCAGCAAGCGCACACTTCCCGCTGACTGTGGCGACTCCCTGGCCAAGAGAGGCAGTGTAAGCACCCTGCAATCTCCTCCACTCCTCCTGCTGCCCATCACTCCCCTCCACAAACTGCCCCTAAGCACCCTGCTCTCTCCTCCACTCCTCCTGCCCATCACTCACATCCACAAACTGACCCTAAGCACCCTGCTCTCTCCTCCACTCCTGCTGCCCATCACTCCCATCTACAAACTGCCCCTAAGCACCCTGCTCTCTCCTCCACTCCTCATGCTGCCCATCACTCCCATCCACAAACTGACCCTAAGCACCCTGCTCTCTCCTCCACTCCTCCTGCCCATCACTCCCATCCACAAACTGCCCCTAAGCACCCTGCTCTCTCCTCCACTCCCCCTGCTGCCCATCACTCCCCTCCACAAACTGACCCTAAGCACCCTGCTCTCTCCATTCCTCCTGCCCATCACTCCCATCCACAAACGGACCCTAGCCACTGCTCCTTTTTAGACAACAGGGGTATTCCAGAAAGGTTTCAGAAATCCTAAACTAAATCTTGAATTCTGACTTGGGTGAAATACACAGGGCATAGCGTGATTTTTGTTTTGTTTTCTCAAGCTCTTGTTTTAGAGCAGAGGTTGTCAAAGTGGGGGGCGGGCCTCCCCGGGGGGGCTCCAAACAGTTTCAGGGGAGGCTCAGTGAATAGAAGTGAAACAAATATTACATTAGTTATCAAAATAGCCTAAATGTGTGTGATTTGGTTAAAGAGATCATTCAGAGATACAGTAGTTTTGGTTTATGTTACTGTTTGTTTTTGTTTTTTCCACTCTCCCAGAGTGAGAAACCAATCCCTTCAGACAGATCTTCTTTTATGCAATTGGTGTGGTCTGAAGTATGTCAAACAAAAACGGCAATATCAGGTGATCTTGTCTAGGATCAAATAAGCTAATCACCATAGGCATCCAAGAATTGAGTGAAACGGAGCAAGTAAAGTTTTAGAGTATCAGGAGTGGCCTACAGTGTTAACCCAGTAAGTCGTCTCTGTTGTTATGTGTTGAGTATTGAAGTGCATGTGTCTCCTGTCAGTGTTCCCCATGGCCAGACAACGCCTACGTCAGCCCCACCCAGGCAGCTACTCCCTCCTTCACCTGCGCCCCCCTGTCCACCTACACAGCCTCCTCTGTCCCAGACAGGTAACACTGTGTGTGTGTGTGTGTGTGTGTGTGTGTGTGTGTGTTATGAGGTGCGTGTTATGAGGTGCGTGTTCAGTCTCCAAGTAAATATTGTCCCTTGTATTCCAGTGATTCGATTTCGTCCTCTCCCAATCACCAGGCAGACCCTGCCATTCAAGGCACCTCGGAGGTTAGTCTACACTCATTATGTATTGATTGGTTTATAATAGGTGATGGATGGGTAAGTTGATGGGTGGGTCCTCATTGATATCAGTCATTTGTGACTCTTTATGCTGAAATTGCACTTAATCACTTGTGGTAATAGTACTCATACATGAGTTCCTGGTTCTTCAATATGTGATAACTGGCCTACTATTGCATTGCCTGTTGTATTGTTGGACTGTTTTGCTTTATATTTATTTGTATGCTGTTCTAATCTTTACCCTTGTCAGGCAAATGCCATGACACGCAGGAAAAAGCTTTTCATTCCACTGTGCACTTGTCTGTGTAAGGTGGAATGACGATAGAATTGTAATGAAAAGGACTGAGTAAATGATATCGTGGTGCCACAAAGGCCAGTCTCTACTGTGGTTACATAATGCATGACTATATGTATAGGTAGATTGAGCAGGAGTGAATGAGGGATTATGTGTGTGTAAGATAACCCCAGATCCATGTGTTGACGCTCTGTGTATTGCTGTCTTCTGCAGCAGTTGAGCCCCACAGCCTCCATACAGGACACCCAGAAATGGCTGCTAAAAAACCGCTTCAACTCCTACGCGCGACTCTTCTCCCACTTCTCAGGTACATGCTCATTCACAACATGGATGTAGTGTGATGATGGTAGCTGATGGAGTATACGTGACTCCCCTCTCCCTCTGTACCTCGTGTAGGTTCTGATTTGTTGAAGCTGACCCGGGATGACCTGGTCCAGATTTGTGGGCCAGCTGATGGGATCAGGCTCTTCAATACACTTAAATCCAGGTGTGGTGAATATTGGTGGATGTGCACACACGTATGCACATTATGTAGGTACTGTTGTGTGTCATTGCTTAAATGTTGTGTGTGTGTGTGCGTGTGTGTGTGTGTGTGTGTGTGTGTGTGTGTGTGTGTAGGTCAGTGCGTCCCAGGTTGACAGTGTACGTCTGTCAGGAGTCTCTTAGTGAGAGCCCCCTGCTGGAGAGACGCAGCAACAACGAGAATGGAGAACACAGCAACCCCGCCAGTTTATACGGTACCCACCTCTCTCTCTGTATGGGTTGTGCACAGCCAGCCTGCGGCATAACACTGAAAGTAGTCCACGCACTGATGTGTGCATTTGGTATATAGGGGCCCAATTTCTTTCCTGTGAAGGGCCACCAATTGGATGGAAGGCCGTGGGCCAAAGATAAATGTTGATCTTATGGTCAAAGGACATCTCACTACTAGAATAAGGTGGAGGGTTCAGCGCGGCGCACAATTGCTCAACTGCGGAGCAGGCGTCATGCTAGAAATGACCAATATTTCTAATTACATTCAAATGTATTCTATATTTACCTACTGCACCTTGTTTGTAACGGAGCCCACAGCATAAGAATGTCACACGTGCGTAACGGAGTGACAATACAAATCTTAAATCTTGAATCTTTATAGACCATTTACATTTAAATCTAAAATAAAATTTCAAAATAATAAAAACGCTACTCATTTATGAATTTGCAGAGTTGATTGACAAAAAAAACACTTCCATATGTTTCTTTTTGGTAGCATAAACCGATTTAAAAGGGAAAGACACCTTTCTGACAGTGCATGCAACTCAAGGTGCATAGTCCATCCTAACCCTACCCATCAGAATCCATTCTCATTCAGATATCTTGAAGTGATTCTCACCTCCGCCGGGGGAGCCCTTTAAAAATGAGCCCACTACAGCCTCTGAAAGACAGTAATCTGTCAAATCCATGGCGGGCCCCAAATTGGGCAGCCATGGTGTAAAGTGTCTGTCTTTGTGTGTTTCTGTGCAGTGTACCATGCGTTGTACCTAGAGGAGCTGACCTCAGGTCTGTCTTTGTGTGTTTCTGTGCAGTGTACCATGCTCTGTACCTGGAGGAGCTGACCTCAGGTCTGTCTTTGTGTGTTTCTGTGCAGTGTACCATGCTCTGTACCTGGAGGAGCTGACCTCAGGTCTGTCTTTGTGTGTTTCTGTGCAGTGTACCATGCTCTGTACCTGGAGGAGCTGACAGCAGGTCTGTCTTTGTGTGTTTCTGTGCAGTGTACCATGCTCTGTACCTGGAGGAGCTGACCTCAGGTCTGTCTTTGTGTGTTTCTGTGCAGTGTACCATGCTCTGTACCTGGAGGAGCTGACAGCAGGTCTGTCTTTGTGTGTTTCTGTGCAGTGCACCATGCTCTGTACCTGGAGGAGCTGACCTCAGGTCTGTCTTTGTGTGTTTCTGTGCAGTGTACCATGCTCTGTACCTGGAGGAGCTGACCTCAGGTCTGTCTTTGTGTGTTTCTGTGCAGTGTACCATGCTCTGTACCTGGAGGAGCTGACCTTAGGTCTGTCTTTGTGTGTTTCTGTGCAGTGTACCATGCTCTGTACCAGGAGGAGCTGACAGCAGGTCTGTCTTTGTGTGTTTCTGTGCAGTGTACCATGCTCTGTGCCTGGAGGAGCTGACCTCAGGTCTGTCTTTGTGTGTTTCTGTGCAGTGTACCATGCTCTGTACCAGGAGGAGCTGACAGCAGGTCTGTCTTTGTGTGTTTCTGTGCAGTGTACCATGCTCTGTGCCTGGAGGAGCTGACCTCAGGTCTGTCTTTGTGTGTTTCTGTGCAGTGTACCATGCTCTGTACCTGGAGGAGCTGACAGCAGCAGAACTCATCCGCAAGATGGCGTGTGTGTGCAGCCTTCCACTGGGAACGATCAACCAGGTGTACCGGCAGGGTCCCACGGGCATCCACATCCTTCTTAGCGACCAGGTACTAAAACACACACACGCGCACACGCACACACACACACACACACACACACACACACACACACACACACACACACACACACACACACACACACACACACACACACAGTCCGTATAGAGGAAGAGAGAGGAACAGTGCCAAAGTGATGTGCCATCCGATAAGAGCCAGTCTCCCTGTCTTTAGTGTAATTTATTTGCATGTGATTTACACAATCTCAATCTGTCGCACATCATATTGTGTTGTATCTCCCCACGCAGAATGGTCTGCCATTCATATCGGTTTTTGCCTCTCACACCCCTCAAAAACACCGGGAATTTATTTTTTATTTTTGTTTTCTAAAAGTTGAACGGTATATTTCTTGAACCGCAGCATTTCACCTCGCTTTGTTTTTCCTTTTCCAGATGGTTTACAACTTGCCCGACGAGAGCTGTTTTTTGATCAGCACTCTCCACGGTGAGTTGATAATGAATCGCTTCAGTACTAGCTAGGTGCTGTCTCTTTCTTTAGATGGATGAGATTTGAATGCTGTAAGGCCTGTGTTGTTGTAACTTACTGTGTCACGAGGCTTAGTATATCCTCGATTGGATGAAACTCTCCCTCATCACAATTCTCTCTCTGCAGATGAGTTGGGTGAAGGACTGCATCTAATCCTGAAGTAGCGAGGAAGACTGTTGGCATCACTGACACTCCACCCTCTGTTTTGGAGCAGAAGTCTTTCTCTGCCCCCCTCTCTCTCTCCTCTCTCCCCTTGTATTTCCTCTCTCCCTCTCTCTGTCAAAGTGTTCACATTACTAGATGGAAGGCAGAGAGACTGAGCTAAGCCATGTAAATGTTAGAATCTGACATGGGTGTGTCCATTGTTTCATATTGAAAACACTATTAACCCGGGGAGATTAGTTAAGAGGAGAGACTGGGGCTAAGGGGAAAGCTTATGATGTGCTATGTACTTTCATTTTATTATTTTATATGGTTCTATGTGGGAAGGGAGAGGGAGAGACCCCAGGAAAGAGGGAAGAGTGTGATGGTCTAGCCAGCGCAATGAGGAAAGAAGGGGGGGGGTTCTTTATTTTTGCCCCGCCCCCACACAACTCTCACAAACCAGAACTAGGCCAGTATTTGATAACCTGCATTGCTGAACAGCATGTCATTTCATCATACTAACTAGTCTAACTTGCATAAAGGGGGAAACCCAACTTACTGTGCTCGTTTGTTACTGTAGCCGCGGCTAGCGCTCTGTGGGGTTGGTCTTACTAAACCACGCCCATTAATTGTTCAACAAAGCTTAGTAACTCCAGGAATGTCTGGGCCTCCCACTAAATTGAATTTGTAGAATGTTGTCACGTGTGGATGTTCTCGCCGACACATTCGAAACCCCTTTGTTTTTGTCTCGGAAGTTGTAGAATGAACTCATCTCGCGTGTCTCCTGTCGCGTGGGGAAGGAGTCATTTTTAAAGTCGGGAAGACTTCCAGCCATATCATGTCTACGCATTACTGACAGAATGTCACACTCAGCTCAAGTCTTTTTAATAATCTATCGCCGGCGGAGGCATATCAATACATTGATGTATTTGGCCTGCGCTTTTACTGTTTTTAGTTGATGCTTTATTTATGGGCGATTTGTGACATGACTGGTGCCATACTGGCTTTTTAGTTGGGGTCACCCCCCCTTTGCACTCACACACACAGCACGGACACCTCTTTTTGACCGGTTCTCCGCACTGCCCTAGTGAGCGCCATTAGAGCAGTATGGTTTACACATGAATTTTGAAGAGATTCATGTCTGTTTAAATGAAATGCTAGGGGGAGAGGGGGAGGAGCCTCTATAGAAGACTTGACTGGCAGCACCACTTGGGGCGGCGGCGGCTGAGCAGCAATGCCTATCCAAAAAACCTATTATGAAGTGGACCAAACGGGTTTCAGAGAAGATAGGCAGGTTTTCCCGGAGGGTGAAGCCTCACTGGTTCTGTACATCTCTTGGTAGTTAGAAAGGTGTTCCAAATGGCAAATGAAACCCTTATCTTGTGTACTGCATTTACTATGATCAACTCAATATGTTCAGCTAGGGCTGCACAATCAGTCGAATATTAATTGTGCTCAAGATTTTGGCTTCCCACAATCATGAAAACAAGAGAATCAGCCTCATTCCATTTAGCAGTGTTGCTCTCATTTTGTCCTGTGTTGTAAATCCAGCGCATCCTTTCCCTCACAGAGGTGCGCTCCGGCCCTCCTTCAAAGCCCGAACACGCTGTGGTGCGTGTAGTTTCAGCTCGAGTCGAGAACAGAGAGCCGGCGCGTTTGTCCGTTTATGTTGAACCTTCCTTGGTAGAAGATGACAGTTCAAAGAAATCCAGTGTTCACATTTTTTTCCAAATAAGTGCATGATGTTCCCAAGGTCAAAGAGTAATCGTGTTAAAATCGTGATTGATCAAAAATAATTTGTTGATTATAATTTTGACCATAATCGTGCAGCCCTATGTTCGGCAAGACACACCCATCATAGAACGTTCTGATAGAAATGTATCGGTGCGGTAGCCCGGGTTTCAAGCGGCTTTCCCTGTAGACTGGAGACTTGTGCAGCAGCTCAGTACAGCACAACTGGATCTACAGAGAACTGTGTTTTGTTTTCTAGCTGAACACAGGAAGAATGGTGTGTGTGTGTACCCCTTAACTGAGAAAAGTGACAGGAACCCTGGGAACAGTTGAGGTTTGCCCCCCTCCCCCCAACCTCCACCTCCTCGTTTTTGCCCTCTCGGCCTCCCTTCAGAGGAACAGTGTCTGGCAACATTCAAGTGCATACAGTAGGTGTGTGTGTGTGTGTGTGTGTGTGTGCACCTGTGAGTGTAAGAGTGTGTGTATGTGTATGATTTTTCGTTCTTGGAATTCTTGCAATGAAGACTTAGTTGGCTTATGTATGTCAGTAGTTGTCACATAAACCTTTTCTTATTGGCATGATGAAACCGTGTTTAGTTTGCCATGTAGTAAAGAGCATGGGGGAAGAGGGGTGGGAGGGAGGGATGATTTGGTTTGTGACAACAAGTGTAGCCCCTGACTCTTTTTTCCCCCCAAGATGTTAAAAGACCAAGCCTGCACTGAAAAACACAGAACTCAAAAACTTGATGTGTAGTCGGTAGTCCTACAACCACACACTCTTTTCTCATGTGCCTGTGAGAGGGAGAAGGGGGGAAAAAAGATGTCGAAACTGAAAAGTATCCGTGTTCCTGTCTCGCCTCACACCAGAGGCAGGGGCTGTAGCTCTTTGGGTATATGCAGGGATGTGAGTACCACAGCACAGTGTACTACGATCATTGACTCAACATTAGTTGACCGTGTGGATGTGATACCAAGTCAGGCTGACTGGTGAGCAGTTTGGGCCCCCTCAGAGCCTGTCCTTTGTATGCGAGTGTGTGTGTGTATGAGAGAGAGAGAGTGAGCATGTGCACAGTACCGTATGCTGGAGATGTACACAACCACCTGTGCTGGAAATAAATGATTTCATAACTTTCTTTGGTGTCCTACTTCATTATTATTATGATCAAGAGAGTAATATGCGGAAGTGTTAAACACCTAATAAGAACTCTGTATGATGCCAGGCTGCTTTACTTGAGCGGGTGCAAAAATGATAAGTACAAGATAATCATGAAGGAAATGTAATGCAGCTAACCGTGGTCATGTGCATTCACATATCCAGGAAGTAATCATTTGATTACTTCGTTCAACTAATAGTCTGTTCTTAAGTAACAGAGTAATTCAGGAACTCCCATTAACTAGCAGTTCATTTCTGATTTGTTCCCTGGTAACTAACATTATGTCCATTCTTGTGGTACATTATGAAACTAGAAGACTTAAGGAATCTATTGGGAGTGGGACCAGCCATGTAGCACATTAGGAAGGGGGTAAATAATGCTCCAAAGTTAGGGACCGTTTATTATTTAGAAGGGGGGGCAGACAATTTGCTTTGCAAAAGGACATATAGCCTATATATAGATATAGCTATCTTGACTTGCAAATATCCAATAGCTTATGCTATGGATTTTTTCTTTGTCTTTCATCATAAGATAAGGAATTCAGATCAAATGTATCTACAACATGCCAATTGGTTATGAGCAGTTGTGTCAATTGTGCTAAAACCTTGAGAAAACGAAATTTTTACAATTACCAATGAAAAAATAAAACTTAGTACGGTATTTCATTATTACCTTAGCCCTTGGGGCGGCTTTAGCTCAAAGGGTAGAGGGGGTCACCCGGGTCACCCGTCACCCGCCAATTCTCCTGGAGAACAAGAGGGGTCGGTGACTCGACTCGCAGCCAGACCACCAAGCACCACACAAACTCCCCACCGTGAGCGCAGGGAGAAGAGGCCCACACCATGGGACAACAAACCAAAGCTCAGAAGCTCAAAAACATTCTATGACATATTGGCAGGTTTGAATAAAATGTGCTTTTATTTGAATAGAACTAACCGGGCGTGACTCCGGTGTAATACTGCTAGCAGGGCCGTAGCTAGCTATGAGGACGGGGAGGTCCGGACCTCCCCTAATATTTCAGAGATTTTTTTAATATTTCAGAGTTTTTTTTTTTTTTTTTTTTTTTTTTTTTAGCCTTTATTTAACCAGGTTTGTCCCATTGAGATCAAAGATCTCTTTTACAAGAGAGACCTGGCCAAGAAACAGCAGCAACACAAAGTTACAACAAACAAACACATAAACACATACAATTGAAAAACATTAAAATGATCAAATAAAACATTTGCATACAGACAGCCTGTTCTCAAGAGATTTTACCATAGCCTTAAAACCATTTAAGGTTACTAAGCTATTAAGTTTAAGATCAGACTGCAGACTGTTCCATGCGGTGGGTGCAGAGAACCTAAAAGCTTTCTTCCCCAATTCAGTTCGGACTTTGGGAACAGAAAATTGTAGAGTGTCCTGAGAACGAAGATTGTAAAAAAATAAAACAATCTGCATGGAAAACAGGAAAAGCATGAAAAACACGGGATCGCTTTTATTTTGAAACGAAAGGCAGGTCAGGCAGGAAGTCATCTGACGCCGCGTCCACGGTAACTTGATTCTGAGAGAGCAGCAGCATGGTGGTGAGTGATGACTGTCTGTCTGCCTGGCGAGATAATTGAAGGTGAGCGAGCTGCGAGACAGTGAGCGAGTGAAAGACAGACAGTGAGTGACACACACTGACAGATTTTTTAGCAACAACCAAGAAAGTAAGTGTCTAGTCTGTCTAAGTAACTTTGTGTGTTGTGTACGGCTTGGGTTGTGTACCTGTGTTTGTAGGTGTCATTTTGATATGAATTTGGCTAAAACAGTTTGTGTTTGTTAGTTACAATTATGTTGACAGGAGAGCTGAGCAGGTGGTGACATGAAAGAGAATATACTGAATAATGACATCACAACAGTATAATCCTAATGTTGATTTAAAATGATATATTACTCTAAATATGGCTTAAAAAGGGGGGGGGGGGGAACAAAAAAAAATTAGGGGAGCAAGGGGAGCCGAATCCGCCTCCCCTTGCTGGACCTCCCCTATTTCGGAACCCTGGCTACGGCCCTGACTGCTAGCTGTATGTAGGCTACTCTCTCCTATCAAACATCGCACTGGATGTTGAGAACCACTCTCAAAAGATTTCAGAACAAATGGAAGTCCTACCAACACAGATTTGTATACTATTTTTCACTCCTTAAACCCTGTAGTTAGACTATAACTACACTCCTTAAAACCCATTGTTATACTATAAGTATTAATTCACTCCTTAAACCCCGTAGTTAGACTATAACTACAGCCCTAAACCTGTTGTTATACTATAACTACATGCTTATTTGCGGGCTGTATTCTAAAGCGTTACCACTATTCACCATGCTAAATTAAATTGCAATGAACAAATAGCTCAGTGGGTAAGGCGCCTGTGCTTCTATGTTGGAGGTACCAGGCTTGAATCCCTGCTGATATTTTTTTAGATAGATACATTTTGACATAACACTGCCATATACGGTTTAAAGAAGTTTCAATAGCCTAAGTAATATTAACATACAAATAATTAAATTGCGTGCAGTGGACTGTTTACAGTAGGCCTACACTGTAAGTGTAAGCCAACCTGTTTCCAACGTTGTGGGAATGTGATGCCACCTGCCATAATGACGTGCGCCCGTGGTTGGCTCCCAACGTTCTGCCACCTAAAAGCTACCGTTGAGCCACCGCTGTGCCAACGTGCCATTGCTATCTGTGTAGGCCTACTCTTATGACTGTAGTTCACTGTTGACAGTATGGAGTGATAAAAAATGATGTCCAAAATTCCCTCTGTAAAACCTCTATGTCAACAAAATTAAATGACATTGCTTAAATGAACCATCTAATGATGAGCATTATTGCACCCTTCCTTTTGTCAGTCTCAACTTTATCTGTAATAACTTATTAATGAGAGAGCAGTAAATGTTGCCTACTACACAAAATTGGCCACAACCCTGTCAGGCCTCATTTTGACCTGTCCGAGAGGCACAGTGGTGGACAGCGTCAAGTACCTGGGAGTCAACATCCACCAGGACCTGACGTGGGCCAGCCACGGACTACACGGACTCAGACGCCTAAAGAAATTTGGCCTGAGTCCCAAAATCCTCAGGGACTTCTACAGAGACACCATTGATGGCCTGCTGACCTTTCACCTCCTGGTACAGGAACTGTACCATCATGGACAGCAAGGCGCTGAGAAGGGTGCAGGAACTGTACAATCAGCGGTGCCTCAGGAAGTCCCGGAAGATCATCAAGGACACGAACCACCCGCACAACAGCCTGTTCTCCCTATTGCCCTCGGGGAGAAGATACAGGGTCCCAAAAGCACGCACAAACCGTTTGCGGGACAGTTTCTTTCCGCAGGCTACGAGACTCCTCAATAAATAAACCTGGATTATTGACATTTGCACACTTCTTTGCACATCTGGACACTTTTATATCTATTCCATCTTATTATATTTTAATACCTTATTATTCTATTTTAATACCTTATTTTTAATACCTTATTCTATTTACATACACTGTTTACATTGTTTGCCCTAGTTAACTATGTTGCACTATTGTTGTGATTGTGTTTGCTGTGATTTTGCACCTATTTTACCTACTGCACCTTGTCTGTAATGGAGCCTACTACAGCATACGAATTTCACACGTGCGTACAATAAAAATATTGAATCTTGAATCTACATTTACCTTTATATTACCTTATATATTTATATATACCTCTCTGTGATGACCTAGATGATATACCCAGAAAGGTGTAAAAAAAAAAGTGGGACAAAAACTCAACTCTCAGCTGCGCTGTCTAGGTCTCTGGGCCAGTCCAGTAGGTGGCGATGGATAGTACTAGCATAGTAGCTTGCAAAACACTGATTCTGCGCAGTGCGCGTCTCGGTCTCCAGTCTTCCTATCCTGACGTCATCTGACGTTTCCCAGCAGAATCCAGGAAGTGAGCTGTTGTTTTTGTTCGATAGATCGCCAGTCTCCAGTCCTGTACGATTTTAGTTATTGGTATTTTTGTGGGCCGAAATGGCAACGTTTATTTCAGTCCCGTTAAAGAAGTCGTCTGAGGTGGACCTGGTGAAACCACTGTCGAAGTTTGTCACGGTGACATATCCAGCAGGCGAGGAGCAGGGAGAGTATATCCGTGCCGTGGAAGAGCTCAACAAGCTCCGCAAGAGCGCGCTGGGGAGGCCGCTGGACAAACACGAGAGCTCGCTGGAGATCCTGCTGAGGTTGGAAATCCTGCTTTTCTAATACAGTTCAACTAGCTAGCATGTTGCTAACTGAGGCTAGCCACCCTCTCACCTGTGGCGGCGGTGACTGCCGCTGCCGCACCCAGATGTGTTAGCTTAGCTAAGCTGCTAACATCGTTTGCTAAAGTTAGTGTAGCCTACGTTAGCCTTTTATCGGAAGTAACGTGTTTTCCACCGTAATAACGGAGTCATGTTTTATTGATGTCGAGTTCCTTTGGCTAGCTAACGTAAACGAAACTATCTCACGTTAGTTTAATTGAACTGCCGGCCAGATAACATTACTAGTATGGCCATGAACATATCTAGCGTTAACGTTACAAGTCGAATTGGCTGTGATTCTGGCCCAGTAGTAGTTTAACGTCACAACGTAGAATAAATCACACAAAGTAAATTAACGACATTATTAACCAACATCACCATGATTAACGTACATTTAAAGCCAGGGAGAGTCATTCGTCATTGGTGAAATGACGAACTTAGCAGACATGTCCCAAGTCCTCAGCAGCTTCACACAGTCCAGCAGTGACATCATCCACCACAGACTGTTCTCCTTTGGGACAGATATCAGGCCCGGAGCCGTGGCGTCCGCTCCACTGACACCCACATGATAACAGGGATGCAAACTCATGGAGAGTGAAAAAGGTGACAGATACCAGGGCACAAAACCACCCAGAAATTATTCATTAAGTGACCTATTTTAAGATCAAACCCTTAACTGTCACCTAAGGGTGACTAGTTTGCATCCCTGTGATAAACAAACTGAACCGGAGGGTTTTTCATATCAGCATTCACGGTCGGCTAGTTAGAGATGTCAATGATTGATATTGTGTGTGTGTGTGTGTGTGTGTGTGTGTGTGTGTGTGTGTGTGTGTGTGTGTGTGTGTGTGTGTGTGTGTATGTGTGTATGGAGGAGGCAAGCAGCGTGACAGGGCCACAGTCTAGGCATATATGACATGGCTGTGTTTTTTAGGTTTTAGATGACTACCCCAGCCATATAACACAATATTCACAATTAAACACAACAAATAAAAAGAGCAGAAGAGTGCAATTTGCATAGAGGAACTGTGAGGTGTGGGATTTGTTAAGCAAAGTTCCTCTTTGTGTCCCATGCTCATGTACAGTACAGGCTTGGACTGTACAGCTCCTTAATGTCAAAATATTAATCTAAAGGTTATCAGTTGACCTGGTATTTCTTTATCCACACATATTACATAAGAAAACATGACTATGGTTGTGTGACTTATTAACCAGACATGTATTCAGAAATGATGTGAGCAAGTCCCAGAGTTTAATTTTCTCTCTTGAGTCTCTGTTACTCATGAGTTATTATTTGCGTAGGGACTGCCTAGATGACATAAATAGCCAATTATGCACCAGGAGAGGGATGGGCCTGCATTTTTCTCACCATCTAGCTACAGTGCAAAGTGGAATTATCTGGCCAGTGCCAACTTTGCCAAGATTAGACTTTGACTTGGATCTTGAAAGATAACACCAGCTGCTGTGCTGTGATATGACGTAAAGTACTGAGGATATTATAGGGTAATGCAAAATTTATTGTCATGAGGTGTGGGCCTGCAGCCTGGAGGATGCAAGCACGTTAGTGCTCTGGGCCTGGTCTTGGCTGTGGAGGGAAGAGGTGGAAGCTAGCATAGCTGTGCTCCTTAGAGTGGGCTGCTGTTGCTGAATGTTAGCATTGTAGCTCCTTGGCTCTCTCCTCATGTTCTCTGTTAGCCATGTGCCAAGTAGCCATGGCGACGGGCACTATCCCTTTCACAGCCGTGCAGACTGACAGACGGCTATTGTGTCACCATGGTTACCATTGTTTGGTCTGGGGCGTTTTACTCCCCCCCCCATTTACCAGAACACACACCTGATCTCAGCTTTTTGCGTCCATGCCAGCATGTTTAACTGAATGGGAAACCTAAGGATGACACACAGCCAGTCTTTGTTGATGTGCCTGTTTGTACTCCAGTCTCCTCCACTCTCTCCAGGCACATGCAGCAGTAGGCTTGATAAACTGGAAATAGGGGATTCCCTGCTTGATCCTCTGCATGTTGTCATTCCTTATAATAGACTGTTCCACATCACTGGCACGTGGCACAGATGGCCTACAGACTGATGGTGCAGCGCTGAGCAGCAGTCAGATACACAGTCAGCAGCACGCTTGACCCGCTATTTTTTCCTGACTCACTGTCAAGTGTCTGAAATGACAGAACTTCCTCAAACCACAAAACTGTGTCACTGTCCTTAGTCTATTGCGGGTATAGCTAAAAGCCTTGAGACTTGCCCGGCCACGACCCATTGCTGCGCAGCAGCTATAATAATTATTATTATTACGCTATCGATAATTGATCGTTTATTTTCCAGAATTTCGATTATGGAAATTGATTCAAAATTAACATCCCTACTATGACATAACTTTAATATTAACAATAATAGTAGGCCTAATAGTACTAATAATAGTGTTTCCTGTAGTAGTCATGGTGGTTGTTTTGGTTCTGACATCCAGGTTCTGGGCCAAATCCACTGTCAGTTGCACTGGGGGTTTGTTTACCTTTTAAAAATGTGCTCTTGGATATTTCATAATGGAATTGTGTGCTTTATGGAATTTGAGCTGTAATTACAAGATGGATGGATGGATGGATGGATGGATGGATGGATGGATAGATAGATAGATAGATAGATAGATAGATAGATAGATAGATAGATAGATAGATAGATTGATTGATTGATTGATTGATTGATTGATTGTCCTATAAGAGGAGATTTGGCTACATGTCCACACACATATACCCACCCACCACAGAATATTGATACAAAACAGGAAGACACCGATACAGTTCATTAACAATACATTGACACAAGCCATTCAATGCAGTGAATCCAGAGCTTCAGTGGCAGAGGGGACAAAGCTCTTTTTGAAGCAGGCCCATCTCCGGTGACGCACATGTACCTGCCTGCCACCAGATGGAAGCGTTGTGCTTAGATGTTTCTCAATGTGGGGCGGACGGGTCACAGCTGAATGAACAGAAATTAAATATTGCTAGTGAAGTAGACACTGTGTAACCTGACACTGCCAGAAGATTTGCTTTGACATAACCATCTGGGAACGAGTTGCTCGGGGAAACCGTTTCAAAGGGCAGTCAGTCACTTAAAAGAAAAACTGGCAGGTGATTGGATGAACCATCTGTCTATCACGGGCTCGCTTCTCGCTGGCGTCACACCAAAGCCCGCCCGTAGCTGCCTCATAGGATGCGGATTGGTGTGAACCACTCGTGATTCAGATTCAAACCAATAGATGGCAGCGTGGCAAGATGGATTTGTCGTGATCGAGATCGAGATCTCATGATCTTGCGTGAATCCAGCTGTCATACATTGTGGGCTTCAGTTAAAAAATCTAGCTTTTGCCAGTGAAACAATATACAATACATGTCACATGGAAACCAACCAGAGCAACTAATGGATATTGACTGATTGTTTTATGAAAACACTCAATTGTAATCTTGCTCTTTCTTTCTCTCTGCAGGTACTATGACCAATTGTGTGCCGTAGAGCCCAAGTTTCCCTTCTCAGAAAACCAGGTAATTGATTAGATCGCAGGTCTCGTGTGTGTCCGTCTGTTCCACTTGCCATGCAGAAGACCTTGAACACAAACCCTCCCTCTGTTTCTGCAGCTCTGCTTAACCTTCACATGGAAAGATGCCTTTGATAAAGGATCACTGTTTGGTGGCTCAGTCAAGCTCGGTAAGTATAGCCTCTCATTAAGTTGACATGTGCACGTCAGCGCGTGCACACACAGCTTCAGGCGTAATTAGCTTCTGAAGGAGGAAACCTGTTGCAACTTAAGAGATGCAGTCACTGCATTTCCTTCTGGCAGATATCCGTTTCTCTCTCATGTGATTGTGCACGCACACACACAATCAGACACACACACACACACACACACACACACACACACACGCACACACACAATTAGACACACACACACACACACACACACGCACAATCAGACACACAGCAGTGGCGTTGTTGTGCTTGCTAACACTAAATAGATAATTTAGTTAGTATGCCAGCCCAATACCTTATTCCTATTTTACTCTGCACTCAGAAACAGGACTGACAGGGTATGTCTCACTGGGGTTTGAAGAACACTGTGTATTGTAAAATAAATGTATCAGGAGTTATCAGGGTCTCGATGTAAAAATGCCCTTGTAACATCAGAAAGTACCAATGAAATTTAAAAACCAGAGGGTAGGGTAGGGATATGTTGCATTTCCCTACATTCACTTTTTGTGCATTGAGTTCATTCATGAATTTGGCTACTGTCCCATGTGGGCCACCATGGGTGATTCATGGAAGCCTAATGACCATGGGATTTATTTCTAGTGCATTCTTGGTTTGGAAAATGGAGCAGGTTTTAGTCAGAAAACAACTGGGCAAACTGCATGGCTCTGGGTTCTTCTGTTAGGCCTGCAATGGGAAAGAAGTTAAAGCAAATCTATACTTTGAGGGAGCAAAAAAACCACAGCTCTGAGAGAGAGTGTGTGTGTGTGTGTGTGTGTGTGTGTGTGTGTGTGTGTGTGTGTGTGTGTGTGTGCGTGCGCGACTGTGCGCACGCGACTGTGCGCACACGTGAACGTGTGTGTTGAACACTGTTCATGTGTTGCAGCTTTGGCCAGTCTGGGCTACGAGAAGACGTGTGTGTTGTTCAACGCAGCGGCGCTGGCCAGTCAGATCGCCTCAGAGCAGAACCTGGACAGCGATGAGGGACTGAAGGCTGCAGCCAAACAATACCAGGTGGGTCTACTACTGCATGGTAACATTATTACCAAGCAGGTCTACTACTGCATGGTAACATTATTACCAAGCAGGTCTACTACTGCATGGTAACATTATTACCAAGCAGGTCTACTACTGCATGGTGACATTATTACCAAGCAGGTCTACTACTGCATGGTGACATTATTACCAAGCAGGTCTACTACTGCATGGTGACATTATTACCAAGCAGGTCTACTACTGCATGGTAACATTATTACCAAGCAGGTCTACTACTGCATGGTAACATTATTACCAAGCAGGTCTACTACTGCATGGTAACATTATTACCAAGCAGGTCTACTACTGCATGGTGACATTATTACCAAGCAGGTCTACTACTGCATGGTAACATTATTACCAAGCAGGTCTACTACTGCATGGTAACATTATTACCAAGCAGGTCTACTACTGCATGGTAACATTATTACCAAGCAGGTCTACTACTGCATGGTAACATTATTACCAAGCAGGTCTACTACTGCATGTAACATTATTACCAAGCAGGTCTACTACTGCATGGTGACATTATTACCAAGCAGGTCTACTACTGCATGGTGACTAGGGGTGGGAATCGCTGAGTAGCTCACGATACGATATCGTCACGATACTTGGCCCTCGATAACGATATATCACGATACTGCGATACTGCGATACTGCGATATATTGGAAGACGATACATCACGATACCTGTGTAACAAGTGAAAAAAATACCTCTGAAGGCAAAAAATCATGTATTATGCATTTATTAGCAGAATTGACATGAACTCTCTGAGTTCACTCACTCACTCATACCATTTTCGATACCACGGAGGAAAAGTTACACATTAAGTCTTTTTATTATTACTATTAAAACAAGAAAACCTATAGGCTATAACCTACCTACCTACCTATATAATTTCTAAAAGTAGATATTAATGATCAAACATTTCCATTCATGTAGCCTACAGTAGTTATGTTTTTGTTTCAACTACAAACATAAATAAAGTCAACTTGAAACTATGTTTCAACTACCACACACAGCATAATATTTTAGCCTGTTTATTAAAAAAAAAAAAAAAAAAAAAAATTAATAAACATATCGATACTCGGCGCCAGTGTATCGATAACGTATCGCGGGTGGAAATATCGCGATAACGTGGGTATCGATATTTTGTCCCACCCCTAATGGTGACATTATTACCAAGCAGGTCTACTACTGCATGGTGACATTATTACCAAGCAGGTCTACTACTGCATGGTGACATTATTACCAAGCAGGTCTACTACTGCATGGTAACATTATTACCAAGCAGGTCTACTACTGCATGGTAACATTATTACCAAGCAGGTCTACGACAATGTAGTTTCAGTTTGTCACTGTTATACTTACCCAGTCTCCCCAAGTGCTGCTGTTTGTTTGCAGAAATATGTCTTGATGCTTAGCTTAGCGCTTCTTTTTGCAATCCAATAACCTCTATCTAATTATCTGAATTTTGTGTGCACATTCACTCTCTCACTCACATCTCTTTCTATATCTCTGTATATCTACATTTCTCTCTCTCTACTTTTCTTTGTCTCTTTCTATCTATCTGTCTCTCTTCTTATATCTCTATATAGCTGGCCAGTGGAGCGTTCGGCCACATCAAGGACACAGTGCTGTCAGCGCTGAACAGGGAGCCCACCATGGACATCTCGCCTGAGACCGTGGGCAGCCTCAGCGTCATCATGCTGGCCCAGGCCCAGGAGGTCTTCTTCCTCAAGGCCACCTCAGGTACGCGCAGGAGACACCCACTGGCAACTAGGGGTGCACCGATCGATCTGCACGCAATCTGTATCGGCCGATTTGGACCTCAAATATGTGATCTGCTGTTTCCGATATTCCTTTAATTTTGCCGATCGCATAGCCGATCATGCTGCACGTGAGAAACATGAGGCAGCCCATTTTCATGTCTTCAATGTCTATCGTTTAACTTTCATATTGTGCTCTAACGTTTATATCATTGTGTTGCAAAGCACACGCTTTGCTTTCATCAGTGTACTCACCTCCATGCACACACCGCACCAGACTGTCAACACACCTCTTGCGTCTTTGAATCACACAAATCAGCTGGTGATTAGAGCAGAGCAGAGAGAAGTTACCTCCAGTCCTCCCGCCTACCGAGGCATTTGCATGCTGTTAAATCCGTGTGTATTAAAGTCCCAGATTAACGTGGTAGTCGGGGTAGTGCACGCGCACACACAGACAATTTCCACGCAAGCATTGATGTTCCCGCGGGCACTTTGAAGGAAGCGAAAGTGTGCTGCTATGTGGATGTGCGCTCCATTCAGACGGATGCGCTAATTAATGCCACTACTCAGATGGAGTTTAGCTCGTGTGTAGCTTGTGATTCTGTTGTTTCTCCCGTCATGTAACCCTGTCACCATTATGTAGATCGCACTCATAGTGCTGCTAATTATAACACTGTAACTCGGCCTCGATGGGCGGGTCGTTTTGATGTTCGTTCGATGCGGATCCCAATGTATGACGGTTATTGTGCATAACCCCGGTTCTATGAGTGGGAGCTCTTTGGCTTTAGTCATGGTTCAAGACTGGTGTTTAAGAGTAACTGACTTACAGTTTACCTAATTATCATTTATATATTATTAGTTGTTAATTATCACTATAATTGGCCTATATAACAGCAAGCTTGGTTACTGACCTGTTTGTATATTTTATTGCCTCCTTTTTCCAGACCACACACAATCCTACTATTCCTGTCATAATGCTGTAAAAAGCCTATACTGCTGTACTGTACTGAAGAGAACTGACAACTAAATGGTTGAACTCCCATCTGTCTCATGTTGGCAGTTTCCTTTAGCCTACAAAATATAAAATAAATATATATATATATATCGGTGATCGGTAATCGGTAATCGGTGATCGGTCGATGATCGGTTGGGCAGATATTTCTCATAGGTGATCGGCAATCGGTGATCGGTGGCAAAAAACGTGATCGGTGCACCCCTACTGGCAACCTTGTGCAACTGCACCAATTGCCCTCCATGCTCTCTTTGTTGTCTAGTCATGCACGCTCTCACAGAAGAAGTCAACAATTTGACGGATATATTAGACTGTTTCAACTCGATTGCATAAACATTGAAAATTTCCCACAGCTTACTTCCTGTTGCAGTGTTTGCTAATACAATAACTGACAGGACATAAGCTAGGTTCCGAGCTGTTCCCTAGCAACACAATTCAGTCCACTTGTTGGATGGATTCATCATTGAAGTGTACCACTGTCTTGTCATGTAGAAACAGACCCAAAACCCCTCACAAATGTGTCTGAAACAGTTTGTCTCTATGGAGACCAGTGTCACAATCTGCCGATCAAGTACACACTACAGTCTGTATACATTCAAAGTACTGTGACGGTACTTTGAATGTATAGCATCTTTATGTGCATTGATCATATGCAGTGTTTCCCTTAACATGGATTTCTTTATTTATTGCTAGCTATGGGGAATGGGGAATTGTTGTCCAGGGTCGAGTCTATACATAGCTGCCTGCTGCCCCATTTCTGTCTCCACAGCTGCTCACAGCCTAAGCATGACACATGTGAAGCTTTTATTATGACTAGAAATGTCCTACTACATATTTATTTATTCCCCATTAATTTTACTAGACATGAGGACAATTTCAGTAGGTGGATGTATTTGCACTGCTGTGAGATGAATGTAAGGGGAAGATACTGCAGTGCAGTCCACAAGGGAGAGCAGCCAAACACTGTGCACTTCCACTGTTAAGCAGCGTGAAGGCCAAGCCTCACTTAGCAAAGCGATCACAGTCTGATGAGCTTGTGATGTTTTGACATGACTGGTGATCCACAGTTCCATATGCAGACGTCGTTGGCTGCAAGGCTATAAAAGTGTCTATTTTTTTTTTACATCACAGATAAAATGAAAGATGCAGTCATTGCTAAGCTGGCCAATCAGGCAGCAGATTACTATGGTGACGCCTTCAAGCAATGCCAGTACAAAGAGAACCTTCCCAAGGTATGTGTAGTACACACACATAAGCACACTCGCCTAGAAAGAGCGAATGTGATTGACTTTGCATTATATACAAACACACTCAGTCAGCCCTGCGTCCACAGTGTGGTGTGAAGATGCATATAGAGTTTGGATTGTGTATGGTTGTGTGTCCATGTGAGTCCGAATGTGTGCATATTGCGTGCACTGAATGTGTGTATTTGTGAAAAATACATTTGCAGAATGGTCCTCAGGGTGTGGGATTGTCCAAATCACAACTTCTCTCTGTCCTCATTGGTCCATTTCCATTCTCTTTTCATTCTGATTGGTTTGTTACCGTTAAACTGCCTTTTGATTGATCTTTCCCACTGTTCTGATTGACCTCTAATATCTAACCAATGGGCTTCTGAAAAACTTACTGACCTGTCTCACATCATCACCGATCGCACGCACACAAACGCACGTATACACACACCTTACCTGCAGTGTCAAGCTACACAAGGAATAGTTTTGAAACCGATAAAACCAAAGCAAAGTGTAAAATAAGTAATAACCAGTTAAAAATCACAACCTCGCCGCTTTGAACAAAGTTTCAAATTGAGCTACATCATCACAAGCACTCGCTCATTTCTCATCAGATTTTTTTTGTTTTGTGTCTAATAAAGCTGCGTGCGACATCTCTCACGTATTTATCTTCGCTCAATCTCTGAGTGGTGGCGAATGCAGATGTGGCGCCGTGTGTAGACACCGGAAGTGATGTCGCGCCGTGTGTAGACACAGGAAGTGATGTCGTGCCGTGTGTAGACACAGGAAGTGAGGCACAGAAAGGAATCCATATCAGGATCATTGGAGCAGCAGCCTCTGTGTTGCCTCTGAATATCTGAAATCAGACTGATGCACACGCATGCACCCAGCACACACACTCGTGCACACACACACATGCACGCACTGATGGCTTTGGGACGTTTGATGGTTTGGCGGATGTTGCTAAAAGGTTAAACACTCATGGCCTGTTCTGTTCTCTCTCTCGTTGTCTTCCTTTCTTTCTGCATCCCTCGTGGTGGTGGCGGTGGTTGTGTGTGTATGTGTGTGTGTTTGCGCACTCCTGACTGCTTGTGCCTGTTTGTGATTGGCTTTCGTGATGTCATTTGTGATTGGACCTGGCTGGTGTGTGTGTCCGCCGTCTGGTGGTTTGCCTTGCCGTCGTGCGCGTGTGCGTATATCTCTGTTTGTGTGTGTGTGTCTGTGTGTTGCTCTGTGGTTGCCGCTCCCTGGTCAGTATTTTTACTTTCAGGAAGTGCTGCCGGTGCTGGCGGCTAAGCACTGCATCATGCAGGCCAACGCCGAGCTGCACCAGAGCCTCGTGGCCAAGCAGAAGAAACGCTTCGGAGAGGAGATCGCTCGGCTGCAGGTACACGCCGTTCACACAGCTTCTCACATATTGCCCCACGCTGCCAAACACACTCTCACAGCAATTCATCTATCAGCCACCCATTCTTCTTCATTTGGATGAACTGGACTGGAGCGAATGCTTGAATGTGTAACGTCCAAAACAATTGGAAGCGTATTCGGTCAGCTCAGAGATTTCTCTCCGTGTTCCTCCTTTTTTCCTGCCCTCCCTCCAACTCAGCATGCAGCAGAGCTGGCGAAGACGGTGGCGTCTCGTTACGACGAGTACGTGAGCGTGAAGGACCTGAGCGATAAGATCAACCGGGCGCTGACTGCCGCCAAGAAAGACAATGACTTCATCTACCATGACCGTGTGCCTGAGGTGAAGGACCTGGAGCACATCGGCAAGGCAGCGCTGGTCAAATCCACCACCATCACTCCCCCACTCAGCCAGAAGTTCACAGGTGGGATACACAGACAGACACCCGCACACCAGTGGCGCCGGAACGAGTTTGCAATTAGGGGGGCAAAAGTGGTCAATTTTTTGGGATGTTTGGATGATTTTTAGCCATATTTAGAGGAATATCTCATTTTGAATTAACATTAGAATTATACTGTAGTGATGTCATTATTCAGTATTTTCTCCTTTTCTCACTCACTTGGTGACCTGCTCTACCTTTAGGTCGTTTTACAATTACACTACAACAGACAGCAACACAGGCAGAAACACTGAACGTATTATTATTATTATTATTATCACTTTGAAACGGTCCAAAACTTGTCATCTCAACACAAAAATAAAATTAAACTAACCGTATACTATACCATTTTAGCAGCAGCCAATGACAACACATTCAAGCCATCCTAAAGTGCATTAGTGAGTGCAGTAAGGGTGTGGCATCGTAACAATGACAAATAAATAAAACTGAACTTAAATAAGTACTGAGGAAGTGTATCCCAGACACACAAAACACCCATTTGGTTTAGCTCTCAGTTATCAGAGCAACACTGCAGTAAAGCCCCCCGGGGTGACCGGTGGAGATGAGATGACTGTCTGTGGCTCTGCTGCTAACCGGCTCACCTCTGCTGCTCTCTCTAATATTGTCGGTGAGAGAGCAGGGAGGGAGAGACAGCTCCACGGCAATAGTAGTAACTTGAGTTATCTCCGGGGTCTGTCTGTCTCTCAGGTGTAATAATCCCACAACGATCACGCCTTTAACAAGCATCACAGGCTGTGTAAACAGTGTAAAGTGGGCTCTCTGTAAATTGATCCCCAGAAGAAGTATTAGTAGTAGGCTGCCGAAAGCGAAAGCCGGCGAGTCGGGGCGGGTGGGGTCGGGGGGGATTGGGTTGCTCGCTCGCTCTCGGAGCGCAGGCTGAGGATTCTTCTCTTTTTTCCCCACTCTCTCTCTCATATTTAGGGGGGAAATGTCCCCTTGCCCCCCCACTTCCGGTGCCCGGCACACTTGCTGATTCAAAAACAACAATAATTTGACACACGTGACAACTTGTAAAGATTTGGGTTTTAAAATGCAATTGAGGGCGGCGTGCCATAGCCCTTTTCAGTTTGTGATCCAGAATAGATTACAAAATGTTAACATTGTCTGTGATGCTATTTGTTGTTCAGTATGAAAAAGTGTAGTTACAGTGAACAGACAACTCTCATTTCAGCAATGAATACAGAATGATCTATAACTGTACTTACTATACATACTAATAGATTAATTTGCATTGTATAATGTCACTAAAGTGCATTATGTGTTAGCTCCTTTAAGGCCCATTACCATGGATAGAGATGATGTGTGTGGTCCACAGTCTGATGAGCTCAGTGACAGCTGAGCTTTGAATCATGCTGTGTTCCAGAGAACTGCAATGCTATTGAATGACTCTTCAGCTTGTAATTACAAGATTTCTCAAGCCAAAGGTTTCTGAAATGCAAAGATCGGACACACATCAACATGGAGGCATATACTATGAAACTCTAAACAGCATAATCCTCAAAATACTCTTATGTTCAATATTCAGCGATTATCTTGTACGCTTGTATCTTACACACTTTATTTTATTTTTATTTTTATTTCTTTTTTTTTTACCAATAGTTTGTTGTGCTCATCACTTATTGTGCTTTCGCAGACTTGTTTGAGAAGATGGTTCCCATGGCGGTGCAACAGTCCATGAGCGTTTATGGCGTGAGGAAGGCCGAAACTATCAACAGACTGGTGGGAACTATGAGGGAGGCCACCAACCTCTGCAACGGGTACGGGCTGCCTGTGCGCATGTGTGTGTGTGTGTGTGGGGGGGGGGTAGGGATGCCAACGACTAGTCGGTTAAACGTTTAAACGCCCTCTCCCTCACTAGTCGGCAGGAGAAATACTAGTCGGTTAAACGATAATTAAATTATCATAATAATAAACAATGCGGGCAGGAGCTGTTGCGTCTTTACCAGCCACTACTGTAGCCCCCCTCCTCATGCCAGGATGTAAACAAACCAGACGTGTTAGTGGGAGTGGAGCTTCATTGGCTGTAACGTAGTGGAAAGGACCGGAAGGGAGATGGCATCTCATAAAACCAGCACATTTTGGCAGTATTTTGATCCAGTAAATGAAAATATGGTTGTATGTAGGCTGTGTCAGATAAAACTGGCATATAACTTTAACCACTCGACCGACACTCAGCACAGGCATGTGGACGCAAACACATGTGGACACACTGGACGCTATGGCATTGCTAACGCGTTAGCCAGAGAAGTTAACCCGTTAGCCACACAAGATAACGCAGCTCATAGGCAATGAATGACTGCACAAGATGCTTCCACTCAACTTTGATGATCGCAAAAGCTTCCGAAAGTTAAATGGACTAGCTATATTTACCCTGAATACATGGCATTGGGGTGAGTTGTTGATGTTTTCTGATGTGCAATGTTCATAAACAGCGCAAGATGTTGTGAATATTGACGATTATGACTAACGTAATTAACAGTTTCAAATGGCTCTTAAATACACACTATTTTTTCTGACCTTTTAACCTTATAGATTAAATTGTGCTCAGTGTTTTCTTATAGACTAGTCGACTAGTCGCCATTACAATTTTGTGCGTGTGTGCATAGGCAGGCATGTATGCTTGTCTTCCTGTGAGCATGTCCCAGAGTTGTACAGTATATTAAATATTAATTGCATAATGGCATTCAAAATACCAATAACAGATACCAGACCTAAGTATCAGTGTAACAGCCAAGCAGTAATACCACGCTGTTTGATAATAGTGATAAGTCCTTCACAAATTATTCCACCCCAAAAACATAAGAATAACCATTGGAACCTTTTGGAATTGTAATAGTTTGATAACTTTTTTTCCTTCGATTTCCTAGATGCCAAAATTGTCTACTTCAATTCAAGTTTTCAGGTTGTGACTCAAAAAGAACTTTGTAAATACTACTGGTGACGAACAGACGATGTTTGTCTGTCCATCAGGGTTTTAGCGTCCCTGAACCTGCCAGCAGCTCTGGAGGACCTGTCAGGAGACTCTATCCCACAATCCATTGCTGAGAAGGCCAGAGGTGTCGTGCAGCAGGGAGGACTGCAGAGCATCGAGCAGCTCATCAGGGACCTGCCTGAACTACTGACCCGCAACAGAGAGATCCTGGACGAGGTAGGTCCTAAACCCACTTAAAAACCACAAGGCAGGGCGTCCGGGTAGTGTAGCGGTAAAATCCCTGCCTACCAACACAGGGGTTGCACGTTCGCATCCTTGTGTTACCTCCGGTTTGGTCGGTCGTCCATACAGGCACAATTGGCTGGTGTCTGCGGGAGGGAGCGTGATCCTCCCACGTGCTACGTCCTACCGGTGAGGCTCCAGCTGTCAGGTGAAAAGAAGCGGCTGGCTACTGCTCATGTCTCGGAGGAAGCATGGTGCTAGTTTCGGCTCTCCCCAGATCGGCAGAGGGTGGAGCAGCAACCGGGGCAGCAGGGGGAACTGTTGGCGAAGTACAATTGGGGATCAAATCGGATCAAATCGGAAAAAATAATAATAGGCAGTTGGTAGAGCACCAAAACTTTGAAATATCTTGCCGATAAACAGACGAGTGAAAACATAATCTCCTTCCAGCTTAGTTGGCTGAAGTCAAAAGCCTCAGACTAAATGTCCTTGTTTCTCCAAAAGGCAGTGGGTTCTGTCATACAAAGCCAAAGAATAAGTACATGCAATTGCATAACTAGTGAAGCTGAGAAAAATGAAGCATTGTTGGAACAGAATAAAACAGTGTATTACTGTATTTAATGGCATTTCTGGATAGGATTCTTGTTGGTATGAAATCTAAACTGCTCATGGCTTTTGACCTAAAAAAGAAGTAATAGTTACTAGTATGTTGAGAACAAGATGGTCTATTAAGAAGAAAAAACAAACGGCACTCCCCGAGCTGATGAATCTCTAAAAATGGTGACGTCCAACTTGTATTTAATGTGTGTGTGTGTGCGTGTGTCCGTGTCCATCAGTCTCTGAAGATGCTGGACGATGAAGAGACGACGGACAGCGACCTGAGAGGCAAGTTCAACCAGCGCTGGAATAGAACCCCCTCTGGGGACCTGTACAAGCCGCTCCGCGCAGGTACACACACACACACACGCACACACACACACACACACACGCACACGCACGCACGCACGCACACACACACACACACACACACACTTAAAACATGTCATACATTTGCTTTTTGCCATACCCATGAGTTCAGTAAAGAAGATGTTAATGCAGATATCTTATGTACACATCTAGACTGGAAGTTAAACTTCCCCTCTGCACCTCTCCTCTCACGGTCTCATCTCCTCCCTCCTTCACCCTCACCCTCTCTCCCCTGCAGAGGGCGGCAACTTCCGCAGTGTGCTGGACAAGGCGGTGCAGGCGGACCAGGTGGTGAGGGAGCGCTACAACATGCACTGTGACATGATCGCCCTGCTGTGCAAACCAGAGAACGAGCTCACCGCCGCCATCCCCTCTGCCAACCCAGCCAAGACCCTGCAGGGCAGCGAGGTCTGCCTGACTGTTCTGTCTCTCTGCATATATTTGTGTGCATGTTAAAGTGATCATCTCAAAGATTTTCATGTAAATAAATATGTGTTAAGTCACTATCTGATAGTTAGTTAACACAATGGTGATTGAGCCTATGGCCCGTTTGATGGAAGCCTTTGCATTTTCAGTTTGGCAGCATTATGAACTTGGTGTCTGTGGTGACACCATTTTGGCGGAGCTAACGCAATAGACTCACTCTGTAATTTAGTGTAGGTTCCTGACAACTCTTGTGTGAAGTAGGATAACAAGCTACGGGTGGTTACTATGACTAACTGACTAATGTCACATATGTTTGGATCTCTCACTGTTTGGATCTCACCTACAATTACCACTCAAAACTGAAGTCTTAGAGGTTATACCTTTAATGTGAACCTAAAGGTTTTGTTTTATTGTTGGGGGTGGGGGGTGGTGGTGTGGTTAGAGTATGTGCAACCTCATCCCAAGGTGTTTTGTGTTCCAGATAAACACTCAGTCATGTAGTAAAGAAACACCTGGTGGGCGTTGTGTGCGTCGCGGCCCTGTCCCTCCTCCCTCCGGTAGCTCCATTTGTCATTGGGTTTGCTGACTTTGCGTTGTGTTCCACTGGGGAAATAAAACCACCAAGCAAGCAGAAGTGGGAGAGGGGCAAGAAGAAAGCTAAAGCTGTCCAGCTCCACCGCATCCACTCGAGACCTACTTCCAGCCAAAAGCAGAAAGCGCCAGTGTTAAAGCATATATTGCAGTAGTGATGATAATGGTTAGGGGTCAGACAATGCATGCAAGTCAGTGGAAATGTAAAGCATTTGAAGTACCATTGTGTAAATGTCAAACTGTGTGTGCACGTCAACAAGCGTTTGTGGCGGTCTATTCTGAGTCTGTGTGTGTCTCTCTCTCTTTCTGTCTCCTCCACCAGGTAGTGAACGTGCTGCGCTCCCTGCTGAGCCAGCTGGACGAGGTGAAGAAGGAGAGGGACTCCTTGGAGGCGGAGATCAAGTGTGTGAACTTTGACATGACCAGCAGCTTCCTGAACGCGCTCGCCCAGGACGGGGCCATCAACGAGGAGCAGCTGTCGCTGGGCCAGCTGGACCAGGCGTACGGAGCCTACAACCAGAGCGTCCAGGCCAGCCTCCGCAGGCAGGAGGAGCTGCTGGGACAAGTGCAGGTACACACACACACACACACATTGAGAAAACTCATGTCAATTCATAAACAAAGCATTAATGATGCTCATATAGAGTGGCAGAATGCATCAGTCCAGGTTGAAGCCTGTGTGGCGGCAATCTTCCACCCTGCTTCAGTGAATTTCCATACAGCGATCAATAAAGTATAATTACATCATCATGAAAAGAAAAAACACGTGTAAGCATTTCAAACAAACAAACAGGCACAGATAATAAGATCCAAAGAGGGTTTAAACTGATGTGACTGAAGTGTTAGCCTGACATCGCCAGACCAAATTCGCAATTTTGATTTCCAGGGGGCGTTATCAATGCCTCTGGATGCAATTGGATAGACCTACAACAACCAATCAGAGCAATCATTTCGTATTTTGTAATGTTATATTCTTCACATGGTGGGTTGTCATTCATTCATTGCATCATATGCTATTGTTTTCTCTTGCAGTTTTCTAAGCAAAATAAAGGGGTCCTTGAAATCAGAAATCAGGGGAAGGGGGGTACTGAAGCCAAAAAAGTTTGAGAACCACTGGTCTAGACAAACCTTTTCCCCCATGCTTCTCCAAAATATCCTGTACCGATATTTAAACACACACAAACATACACACGATCCAGCAAGAGGTTAACCCATTCAGCCTGTGATCTTCCTCCAGACGTCCCACCAGGAGTTCAGCAGTCTGAAGCAGTCCAACTCGGAGGCCAACGAAAGGGAGGAGGTTCTGAAGAAGCTGGCTTCGGCCCACGACAGCTACGTCGAGATCAGCAACAACCTGCGCGAAGGCACCAAGGTACTCACTCAGCACAACACCGGCACGCAAGCCTCAGCAAGGAAGCGCTGTACTGCAGTAATGCATATCTTGTCAGAAACTTTTTTCTTATTTTGTTTTTGTACGTCCAGGTGGTTTGCAAGCCAGGTGGTTTATTGTTGTCCCCGTTTGTTTCCCCCTCTTCAGTTCTACAACGACTTGACAGAAATCCTGCTCAAGTTCCAGAACAAATGCAGCGACATCGTTTTCGCCCGCAAGACCGAGCGGGATGAACTGCTTAAGTATGTACTCGCACATTCATTATAATGTCTTTATTTTGTTTTTGATTGGTTGATGTGACAGCTCATATTTGGTAGCCTGGAAGGTAAGGAAGGAACTTTAAGCCTATAAGCAGTTTTTGCTGCAGAATGTTGTAAGCAGAAGGGGAAGTTTGTTTCTGAGACACAAGTTCGCTCCTGCACCGATGCCAGCATCAGCTTCAGTAGGGATTGCAGTCGGTATGCAAAAACAAAATCGCTTTTCGGCGAATGTTGCTTTCTTCAAGTCATTTTGGGTTACCTGTGTGAATCGTCCAGAGCCGAAGACACAACTGTAATGTGTTTACATCCCTGAAGAATGGCTCTTATCTTGATATTAGATTGTGATATATGGACAACTGCAGGGTGATGGCAGTTGTTGTTGCTTTGGTGAGCCAACTGAATAGTAAGGGCATATTATATTCTTTGTTATTAGCTGTGGGGGGCTGCTTCGGCTAAATGAATGATAAACAGTAGTAAGAGCATTGGTTGTGATGTTGATGTGATGTAATTGTGGTTTCCAGGGAGCTGCAGCAGAGCATAGCACGAGAGCCCAGTGCGCCGTCCTTCAGCGTTCCCGCCTATCAGAGTAACCCCGCCCCCACCGCTGGTGGCCCAACCCCCGCCCCCAGGACCATGTTTGTGAGTAGCTTACTGCAGAGAAACACTGACTGCCATTCAAGCAGATCTAGCGTATGGCCGACGGTCTACTGACCGGTGTACTGACCCCTCTGCTCTCTCTCCTCCCTCCGTCTTCAGCAACCCCAGCAGGGCCCAGCGAAGCCCGCACCCCCAGCCAGGCCCCCTCCTCCCAGCTTCAACCCCCAGGCAGCCCCCACATCACCCGGCATGCCACCAGCCAACGCCCCTCCCTCCGGCAACCCCCCAGCCGTGGCCCCGCCCTCCCAAGCCCAGGGACCACCGTACCCCACCTACCAGGGTTACCCAGGGTGAGTTTCCCATCACACCCCTCAGTGCAGAATTACCGTTTGGCCCGTTATCATTCTAGGTAGTGACGTCAGGATGGGGTAAATGGGATAATTTTTTGATGACTTGCTGGTTGTCTATTATCAGATCAAAACCAGTTAAGTCCAATTAAGGCGACTTCTGTGTACTGAACCTGCTGAAATGATTCTAACAAACTTTTTTTTTTCTAAGTTGAACATTAATGTTTTGCTCACTCTCACTTGTGATTTATCTCCTGTTTTGTGTGTGTGTGTGTGTGTGCCCACGCGCGTGCGTGTGTGTGTGTGCAGGTACTACCAGGTGCCTATGGGCTACAACCCCTATGCGTACGGTCAACAATACAACGTGCCCGGCTACATGCCCTACCAGGCAACACCAGGACAGGGGGGCTACCCTGGCGCCCCCCCAGCCGGACAGCCTTACCCCGGCTACCCCCAGCAACCCCCCCAGCAACAGCCCTACTACCCCCAGCAATAACTCCCTATCCCCCCCTCTTTCTCTCTCTCTTTCTCTCTCTCTCCCCACCTCCATCCTCCCATTCCTTTCCTCACCTGTTAACACCAAATGGAATAAACTTACTAGCCCCAGCAATAACAGTCACTTACCCCCCCCACCACCCTTCTCTGCCACATAATTGAACCCAAGTGAAGGGCGACCTCAAAGCTGTTTTGCACTTATTCCTAACCCCTCCTCCCCTCCCTTGCCCTCTGCCACCCCTTTTTATTTGGCCATCCCGTATTCTATCTTTCACTGAGGCTTCCTTCCCTCTCATCCTCCCTTCCCTCTCGTCCTCCCTCGTTTGCCCATGCACTAACTCCCTCCTCTTGCCTGTATTTTTTATGTACTCCTTTTCTAATGATTTTGTCGATTCTTTAATTTAAATCCTAACTGGTTCCCATTGATAACTGACTCCTGTGTCTGGGCTGGACCGCTGTACAACACTAGAAGAGCCACACGGGACTCTGGAATAGCAGTTCCTGGAGGGGGTGTGGCTTATAGGCATGTTTCAAGACTTGGGAGTGTGTTTTGGGTGGGCGGTCATTATCAGTGATGTCACGGAAGGGAGGGCACGGCCACATCCTCACTCCCGCACCCACCCAAGCAACCCCTAGTGCTTCTTTATCAACTATATTCCTATTTTTGTAATGAATACTGATGCATCACCGATGTATAAACCTATAAAAACGAATGGCCTGTAGGTTTTCTAATGTAGATGACGACTGTTGAGAGATCCTCTCTCTTCTCTCTCTCTTCTCTTTTTCTCACCCAGGGAATGTTGGTATATTTCTGTGTTACAATCATGGTTGTACAAGTGGGAGAAAAGGTTATATGATACCATGGATGTACGAAAGAAGATATATATATAAATAAGACTCTGTGGTTAACCAAGACACTCTGTGTGCTGCACTCTCATGCTCTTATGTTATTTTCTTTTCTCAGTTCTAATGTGATTAAAGGAAAAAAAAATATCTGTATATCAGCAGCATTCTGACTGTCTTTAACGGTGTGGGTGGGTGTCCCTATACATGATGGTGTATGCCATGTTAATTCCTGGTGTATGGTGTATGCCATGTTAATTCCTGGACCAGCCAGAAGGGGGCAGTGCTGCAGAGCGGCGGGCCAAGTCTCACCTGCGGCTGCCACTTCAGCAAATCAGGGATGGAGTTGTTCCATCCCCCCCAATCGGACGCCTTTTGGCCTCCTGAGCGTTTGGGGCAGATCCATTTAGATGACATGCAAATGATGTTCCAGCGAGGTCGTGATCTCATCCAATCACATTTACCCGCAGGTGATTTCTCCCCAGACAGATTTCATCCCCAGATATTTATTCAGTGTCAGGAGACGCTAATGATTTCACATGTCTCCTCCCTCTGTGTGTGTGTGTGTGTGTGTGTGTGTCAGATGGCAGCGCAGTGTGATGTCTGCGAGGATGCATGGAGATGTTGGCAGAGAGCTGCTGGTCCCCTGCCTGTATCCATCACTCCACCTCTCTCCGTTTCCCCCTCTCTTTTCTCCGTCTCATCGGTCTTCTGTCTCCACTTTGTCCCCTCTCTTCTCTCTGTCTTCTGTCTCCACTTTGTCCCCTCTCTTCTCTCCGTCTCATCGGTCTTCTGTCTCCACTTTGTACCGGCTCAACTCTTTCAAAAAGCCTCAACCGTATTTCTCTTTATTTCATTTTCCCTTAGTACTCTTATCCTTTGTGTCCCCCCCCCCCCCCACACATCTTCCTCTTATTTCCCTTGCTGCTAGGCTCTTCCTGTTTACCACCTGTCTTCCTATCCTCAGCTGGTCCCTCCACCTTTTTTCTCTTCTCTCTTGGCTCGTCTGTTGTCTTCTAGCTTACCGTCCGTCTGTCCCTGCTGGCCAAGCTACAAATCGCTAGCAGTGAGTTGTCTTCCCTGGTCAACGTCTCTTGGCTCATAAATGTCTCATAACATCATGTCAGTCTCCAGCGCGTGTGTGTGTCTGCTGGAGAGTAAAACTCAGAGGGAAAGATACACCGTTTTTAATCACATCTAACAGCTCATATCTCCTGGAAGTGACAAAACACACACACACAGACACCCCCCCCCCCCCACACACACACACACACAGCCACCCCCCCCCCCACACACACACACACCGTCTCTTTCTATAGCATACTGTTGCTGTCAAAGCCAATTGCAGCTCGGAATGTGTTTATCAGAGGTGTCTGTGCGTCTCAGGCACTTAATTGTAACCAGGCGTGCTCCACCAGAGGAGTGTCATATTTTAATTGGTCTGAAACAGAATAAAGGCAGGCAACACAAGTGCCGTGGTGACAGGTATTAATTACCTTCCGCTTAATGGCGCACAAACTCAGCACTCTGCCATATTGGTGCCCACACTGTTCTTCCTCCCCCGCGCTCCCCTGCTTGTCTCTGTTGCTCGCTGTGTGCTCTGCAATGGAGCCCGACGACGACCGTTTCTTTGCATCGGATGTGGATAATTAAGTCGATAAATTAATGATAATTCATATTATTCTCCTACATATCTGCCTATAATCGTTTATTTTCGTGGTATCGTTGAAACCCTAACACAAAGTCCTCTCAGGAACATGTATCCTGCATGCAGGCTTCAGTCTAGATTTTTTGGTCTCTAAAGTGCAGCTGAGAGTAAATGTGTGAAAAACTTTAAAAATAAGCACGCTGATTTTAGACATAGGCTGATGACGTTGCCACACTGATGTATCACTCTGGCCCATGTACAGTGTGTACTGTATGTTTTTCCTGTTCCGTGGAGGAGGGAGGCCTGAAATAGCTCTGGTTGACAGGTATAGAGAGACAGTTACTATAACAACTACCTCTCTCTCTCTCTCTCTCTCTCTGTCCCCCTCACCTCCCCTCCCCCCTTATCTCACTCTCACCCCCTCACTGTGTGTGTGTGGGGGAGGCTGTAAAGGGAAGATATGATGAAGAAGAACTTGACTGCAGTGTTGCTTCACGTGGAGATGTTTGTGTTGCCAAATAGAAAGGCCTGGCGCCAGCTAGTGGATCTAACCTGTGTGGGAGAGGAGAGGAGGCGAGCGTGGGAGGATGAAATATGCTTATACAACGCAGGCAAATCAACCTTTTTATATTCCCTTAGTGTTTCCTTTCCACTGCTTTGTTGCTCTGCCAGCTTGAGCTGCTGCTCTTGTATAATCAAGCCGTGTGTGTGTGTGTGTGTCTTTTGCATGCGCGGTCGCACGCACTGGTGTCAGCGAGCACGACAGTGAGGCCAGCAGAGATGATAAGTGAATTTCAAGCATGATAGAATCTCCAGTGGGAGTGACATTGGAGAACACACAGAGGGAGAGAGAAAGTGTGTGCGTGTGTGTGTGTGTGTGTGTGTGTGTGTGTGTGTGTGTGTGTGTGTGTACACACACGTACTGCTGGGAAGAAGACGGACGTCATTGCTGCCACCTGCTTTAGTGGGACAAAGGCCAGACACACACACACAAGCAGACAGCCACGCGGAGGCCAAAGCAATCTCTTAGCATAGCATTAATGATGTGATTTACTTAACCTTCTACGAAAAGCTATTCCAGCTCCTCAGTTCCCCCCCCCCTGGTCTCCCCCCTCTCATCCCCTCCCTCTGGTCCTCCCTCTGCTTTCATCTCCCCGTCTCTGAGTCATCACACACACACACACACAGGGCGAGAAGTCAAAGCTGGCAGAGTTGGACATGCCATAACAATGCAGCACCTGTCAGTGTGTACCTCTGTGTGTGTGTGTGTGTGTGTGTGTGTGTACGTGTACGTGTGCGTGCAGCTGTCTCACAGATTCGGTCATCAGGAGGGGGATAGCTCATAATCGGGAACTTTTCCAGCTCTTACTGTAAATACAAAGACAGTGAGAACATCTGTTTCTCTGTGCGCGTGCCTACCTGCTGTGGCTCGGCCGCGGTGGCGTTTATTGATTGGTCGTGTCGCTTGTGTGGCGGGAAACGAGACGGCGGATCTCGACACCTGGCGTGACCCCGACCACAGAGAGCTTCTCTAATGATCTGAGCTCGGCTGCCTTGGTTTGGTGCTCTTCACTCAGCTCAGACCTGATCAATGGCACAGCCGGCAGCCTCTCGCGGCACCATGACAGATACCCACAGATACCCTTCCTGTGTGTGTGTGTGTGTGTGTGTGTGTGTGTGTGTACGCGTGTGATCTGACAGATCAGATAAGCACCTGTAGGTCTGTACTCCCTGCTCTCTGCTTGTTGCAGAACTTGAAGAATTGAGCTGTGCATCAGACGCCTGATCCATTTGATGGTGTAAATTGTGTTTTACATATAAAGTTGTGGTGCTGATGCTGACGACTCGCTCGTAAATTCGGGGGGAATTTCTGCACCGTTCACAGATGGAGTGCAAGGCGGTAATTCAGAATTAATTAGGCTGCGATACACAGGGGGGAAGGCGCAGCCCATAATAATAAGACGTTTAAAACAGGATGGGATCTGGTATCCAAGTGCAGGGTATCCATAGAGACCGTTGCTATGGCGGAGAGCAATCTCACCTCATTAGGAACAAATATAAATAGCCTCGCGGCTCGGCTTATGGTCATGATGCCCACAGCAGGGAGAGCAGGCTCTGACTGAGGCTTCCAGGTCAGCGACACAGGCTGAAGGCTGAGCTAGGATGGAGAGAGGAGGAGAATGAAGAGGGAGACGATTGAGTTATCCAGGATGGAGAGGGAAGGGGGGGGGGGGGGTGGTTGGGGGAAAGGAAGAAGAATGGATCGAGGGAAAACTGGAGGGAGAGAAAGTTTATCGCTGCTGAAAACCTCTCAAATGTCGGTTTCTTTTTTTACTTGAACTGAAATCGTATAATGCTTGTTTATGCGGCGAGTGAGCTTCGTGACGCCAGGGCCCACGGAGCCCATTCAATAGCCAGCACATAGCCTACTGCACTAACACATGGTTGGTGATGTCAAATAAATAAGGCCGTTTTTCTTGATCTCTCCACAGAAGCAACCCTTTTGGAGATCTGGCATTTTCTGCTCACAGCAGCACAATGAAAGAGGAGAGCGAGTTGAGTAGGAGGAAGGGTGGGAGTGTGGGCTGAGAGAGAGAGAGAGAGAGAGAGAGAGAGAGAGAGAGAGAGAGAGGGGTTGACAGGCAAGTGGTGTGGAATACAGATGGGAGGAAAGAGAAAGCTCCTGAGCTCAACTACTGATTGCATCAACAGGTCTGAGCCCTCCAGGTATACTGCACTGCACCATAGTATTACTACAGTATTGACTCATCCCAGTGCCAGAGACACCCCACGGACCTGTATGGTCTCTCTCGATCTCTCTTTCTCTCTCTCTCTAACTCCCCAATTCCATTTCCTCCCCGGTTTTCAAGGTGTGTGTGTGTGTGTGTGTGTGTGTGTGTGTGTGAGAGAGAGAGAGAGAGAGAGAGAGAGAGAGAGAGAGAGAGAGAGAGAGAGAGAGAGTTAATCGGTCAGTCATCATTTCTCAGTGACAGCTGAAAAAGTCTAGATGTGATATAAGTCCCAAGAGACTGTGTGTGTGTGTGTGTGTGTGTGTGTGTGTGTGTGTGTGTGTGTGTGTGTGTTCAGCCCTGCAAACTTTTAACTTATTCGTTAGTTCAGAATTATAAAGATATCCTTTCCTTTTCAGCTAGTCGGCATCATTATTGCATGACAGTGGCTCATAACAGCACTCTCTCCCTCCCTCCCTCCTCTAATTGCCTTTAAACTGCTGTCATTGTTAACTTTGGGATTATAATCTGTTTTATGATATGACAAGTGGAAAAGAAGATACATACATTTGCATTGTGAATTGAATTCCCTCAGATCAGTGGCCACTGTGTAGCCATGGCAGGTTTTCACACAAACTGATTGGTCAATTAAGGAGGTTTTCCCTCCTCTCAATGCAAATACACTCAGTGGTACTCAACCTTGCCCTACTCAGGAGCCACACTGACAAAAGAAAAAGCTTTGCAAGAGCCACACAAAAAAGTCAATTTCCTCCCATTATTTTTATTCGATCTTTATTTATTTATTTATTTTAAGTAGGACTTAAAAGAGACACAACTACCCATAAAGGAGCCGCATGTGTGCTCTAGAGCCAGGGGTTGAGTATCACTGAAATACACCCTTAAAGCTTGTGGGGAGCTTTCAGTTGTTGGAAGCTGAATGGTTTTTCTCTGCCTTTGTAGTGAACAGGGTCTTTTCAACAGGGGAACAAAGGTGTCTGCGACTGAGAGATGAAAACTGCAACTGATGAAGATGGTAGAGGTGCGCGTGTCTGTCTGTCTAATTGAGGAGACTGATTGCTCTTGCTCGGCGCTTCTCTCTCTGAAGACTTGTCAAGCTCGGTGAAAACAAGGCGCAGAGAGGGAGGGGAGAGCAGCAGGGGAAGGAGTTGAGATGGAAGGACTGTTTAGTAAGAAGAGAAGGGGCTTTACACCCATCGCCTGAACACATGAGGAGGAAGAGGAGGGGAGAGCGTCTGGAGGAAGCCGTGTGTGTATGCGTCTGTCAAGCATCCGTTATAGACCACAAACCCACACGGCTGCCGTGTTGCTGGGGTCTATGACTTAGCAGGTGCAGTCTTCACACACACACACACACACACACACACCTTTGTACAGCTACCTTAAGCTTGTAATACACTAGACCAGAGGTTTTCAAAGTGGGACGGGGGCCCCCCTAAGGGGGCTCCAAGCAGTTTCAGGGGAGGCTCAGCGAATGGAAGTGAGAAAATATTACATTAGTTATTAAAAGCAGATCTCATAGAATAGCCTAAATGTGTGTGATTTGGTTAAAGATAGTTCAGAGATACAGACGTTTTGTGGAATTTGACAGTTTTTCCCACTTTCCCAGAGTTCGAAACAAATAAATGCCTTCAGACAGACTGATGGCATGTGTGTTAGCTGGTAGGGAGTCGACTTAGTTCAGGTGATGTCTGTCCAGCGCTTGGCGGATCCGGATCCGACACAGGTGAGCCAGACTGCGAGGACACCTGTTGGGGTCGGCCTCGGCTTCCAAGAGGATCCGGACGCAGTCCAGGTGATCGTATTCCGCGGCCAAGTAGAGAAGAGGGTTCTGGGTCTCCCTGGGTGATCAGGTAGGCCACACAGGCAGCATGACCCCAGCTGGCTGCCAACATCAGAAGGGTGTACCCAGTTATCTCCCACCTCTCACTGATAGGCCTTCTTTCTGCAGCAGGCTCTTCAGTTCATCCAGGTCTCCTGCGTAGGTGCCATTGTGAAGCTGCCTCTCATGCCATGTTCAAGCAGCCATTCCTTCAGGTCTGTCACTCTACCACACCAACTGCCTCTCAAACGGAAAGCTTTATGAAGAGATTGAAGTGTGTGTGTTGACATTATGACAATAAAATTATGACATCATGACATAACATTATAACTGATGGCACTCACTGATGACATCACAATCGCTCGAGTGACATCACTGATGACATCACAGTTGCTTGAGTGCATAGACATATATAAAGGCTAGATAGCTTACCCGCGCTGCCGGCCAATGGAGAGCGACGTCGTCGCATGGCGGCCATCTTGCTACAGGGAGCTACTAGGAGTTATGAGCATCTGTTGTTGGGTTAGTATGGCAACATCATATGATCATAACTCCTAGGGAAATGGATGAAACTGCATGAAACTTTGTGCCTGAATCCCTGTCATGGCATAGATGCTTCGGTTTAATTTTGGTGTAATTTGGAGCCCATCAAAAAAATAGTGTTTTTAGTGGGGGTTTTTTTTTTTTTGTCTATCTCGGGAACGGAATATGCTTGTAATAAACCAAACCGTTTGTAAATCCGTCAAGATTTCAGCGAGTTATGAGTATTTTTGTCTGTGCAGGTCACCAGCTACCATAGAACGTACCAGAAAGGCACTGTAGCAAGATGGCAGCGCTTCAACGACGCTGGTGACTCCGCCTTAAGCCATCTAGCCTTTATATATGTCTATGCTTGAGTGACATCCTGATGGTCACTCACTGATGACATCACATTTGCTTGAGTGACATCACTGATGACATCACATTTGCTTGAGTGACATCACTGATGACATCACAATTGCTTGAGTGACATCACTTGATGATGCAATTGCGGTTCCATTTGAGGTGACTGTTCAACTCGGGTAGCTCTCTCCATATTTCTCCATGCATTAGAGGACGACATGCATCATTTTAAGCCTAGTCGAGAAGGTCAACACCCTGTACTGTGTTGTGGATGTTGCCATGTGATGACGGGGACCATCATCCTTGGAGCATGTTATATGGTAGTCAACCTGTTCATGGGCATCCTGCTGACTGTGGCTGTGGCCCACCCAGAGAACATGTCCACTATCCACCTGCAGTATGCCTGTGTTGGACTGGCCATCTCTCTGCTGATACTCACTATCAGTACCATGATGGTGTATGGAGCCATTAATCGTCGTGCCAGGTGGCTCATCCCGTTCTTCTGCTACCAGCTTTTTGAGTATGTCCTGGTCCTGATGGTGGTCGTGATTGCCATCCTCAGTCGCCCTCTCAGTCTCAGGATCAAGGACCTGCTGGACCAGCTGCCGGATTTCCCCTACAAAGATTCCTGCTGGGCTGTGGTCTTCTTTATCTTCCTCATCATTTGCACCCTCTTCGATCGCATCCATGCTGAAATGAGCAACTGTGTGTGGAACTGCTACAAGTACATCAACAACCACAGGAAGATGCCAGAGATCGCGGTCTACCCTGCCTTTGAGGCCCTTCCCCAGTACATCCTGCCGACCTATGAGATGGCAATGAAGATGCCCGAGAAGGAACCCTGTCCCCCTTACATGCCTGCTTAAGCACCCACCCCCATTTGTACGCACTCCTACACTCCACCACTAAGCCTTTGCTAACACTCCTTCCTCGTTGTGTATGTGCATGGCCACTCCAAACTTCTTGTTTGTCCCTATCCAATGCATTTCAATAGAACCCCGCAGCCAGCATCCTAACCCAACAGCACATCCTGTAGGTATGAGAGGAGAAAGGCAGGAAAGATTGAGTTCTCTTTAAAACAAGTGATTGCGATGTTTAAATGGCAACGAAAGCAAGTCGACCCACCCAGCTAGATTTTTGTCTTAGTAAAAGGGATACTTGTGAAAATTGTATTGATATATGACGTGTAATTAAAAAAAAATCTAAATAAAGGTATCTTATGACAATCCACTTATTATAACCTTTTATTGCTGAACTGTGTGATTTTGTTTTTGTTTTGTTTTTCCTCTTATTAAGATCTAGATTTTATTCCATCTAAGTTGGATTGAGATGTCTGTAGCACTTTTTGTCTGTTCTGTTATTTATTTAGCATCGCTGTGGGTCAGCACAGTACATCACCCTGCCATGTTGATCCTCCGCTTCCCTCTGTGATACTTACTGCCTTGTGTTAGCAAAGCTAATGAAGTTTTCCAGCTGAGAGCTGACAGTGGAGGACAGAGAAAACAGAGCGGCTAGTCTTCTGAATATTTAGTAGTTGCATGCTAATTTTCCCCCTTTATTGTTAATAACATTGATGTGGTGTAAAACGTGCCATTCAAGGAAACTACATCTTTCAACAGCCCAAGTTTGGCACTGATGACATCACTGATGACATCATCACTGATGACATCATCACTGATGACATCATTATCCATTCCTGAATGAATGAATGAATGGAATGCCTGACTCACCCCAATACGCCTTCTCTTGACCATGCGCTGCACAGGCTGCACACGTGGTAAAAATTGCTTCAATAAACAGTTGAAAACATTTGTATCCATAAAAAGATATGCAATTGCTCGAGTGGCATCACTGATGACATCACAATTGCTCGTGTATCGAGCTACATTACGTCATTTGGCAGACGCTTTTATCCAAAGCGACTTACAATAACAATTTTTTTGTCAGCAATAGAGCAATCAACTATGGAGCACAGTCTATGACAACTACAACTTCTGAAGGAACAGTGGTACAAGTTTAGTTTTATTTTTATTTTTTTTAATAAGGAAAGAGAGAGAACGAAGTTAGATCAAGAAGGGCCCAGATGGAGCCTGAAAAGGTGTGTCTTTAGTCTTTTCCGAAAGATCGGCAGTGATTCAGCTGTCCTGACCGAAGGTGGAAGCTCGTTCCACCATTGAGGTGCCAGGGACGAGAAGAGTCGAGATCGGGATGAGCGACTTTTGAGCCCCCGTAGCGAAGGAGGGGCGAGGCGACCTGCACTGGTGGAGGAGCGAAGGGAGCGCTGAGAGGTTTGGAACCTGACCATGGATTGCAGGTACAGGGGAGCTGACTGGTGTACTGCCCTGTAGGCCAGTACCAGTATCTTGAATTTGATGCGGGCCGAGATGGGAAGCCAGTGGAGCTCTTGGAAGAGGGGAGTGACGTGAGAGAATTTGGGTTGGTTGAATACCAGACGGGCTGCAGCGTTCTGAATGAGCTGAAGCGGTCGGATGTCGGTGGCAGGTAGGCCGGCCAGGAGCACGTTGCAGTAGTCCAGGCGGGAGGAGACAAGAGACTGGACCAGGAGTTGAGTCGCTTCTCTTGTGAGAAAGGGACGGATTTTGCGGATGTTGTAGAGAGAGAAGACATTGGTAGCAGTGTGAAGGGCCTCTGTGACAGCAAGAAGAGCTGTCTCAGTGGAGTGAGAGGCCTTGAAACCGGACTGCAGAGGGTCCAGGAGGTCATTTTGGGAGAGATAGAGAGAAAGTTGTTCGGACGCTGCTCGTTCGAGGGTTTTGGAAAGGAATGAGAGAAGAGAGACAGGTCTGTAGTTGTGAATAGCAGTAGGGTCAAGGGAGGGTTTCTTAAGCAGAGGCTTGACTCTTGCAGTCTTTAGAGCAGGCGGAACAAGACCAGAGGACAGAGAGGAGTTTATGAAGGTAGTGAGGAAGGGAGATATGTCAGAGATGGTTTGGAGGAGAGAGGAAGGGATATGATCGAGGGGGCAGTAAGTGGCTCGGTTCGAGCTGATGAGTTTAAGCACTTCATCAGGAGAGAGGGGAGAGAAGGAAGGAAATCCAGGGACAGGGGGCCGAGAAGCAGGATTGGAGTCGGGAGTGTTAGTGAGGGTGCCTGGAGGATGGAAGGAGGAGCTGATGTCATCCACCTTTTTAGTAAAGAAGGTTACAAAATCATCAGCAGAGAGGGAGGAGGGAGGGGGAGGGGAGGGAGGGTTGAGGAGCGTGGAGAAGGTGGAGAACAGCAGAACAGAGCTGTTTTAGAAGCATCATTTATTATATTATATTTACTAGAAATCTCACGCACTACACGCCCTCGATTCCTAGTGTAGAGACTCGAGATGATGCGCCATGGCTGCAGTTATGGAAATCGCCCGCTACGTGAGCACCCAAAATTGTGACTGACAGACAGACAGACACCGCCCACCCACCTAGGCAACATTGTGCAACTGTGCGCCATCAGCTCATACTACATCACAGTTGCTTGAGTGACATCACTGATGACATCATAGTTGAGCAATCACAGTTGCTTGAGTGACATCACTGATGACATCACAGTTGCTTGAGTGACATCCTGATGACATCACAGTTGCTTGAGTGACATCCTGATGGTCACTCACTGATGACATCACATTTGCTTGAGTGACATCACTGATGACATCACAGTTGCTTGAGTGACATCCTGATGGTCACTCACTGATGACATCACATTTGCTTGAGTGACATCACTGATGACATCACAATTGCTTGAGTGACATCACTTGATGATGCAATTGCGGTTCCATTTGAGGTGACTGTTCAACTCGGGTAGCTCTCTCCATATTTCTCCATACATTAGAGGACGACATGCATCATTTTAAGCCTAGTCGAGAAGGTCAACACCCTGTACTGTGTTGTGGATGTTGCCATGTGATGACGGGGACCATCATCCTTGGAGCATGTTATATGGTAGTCAACCTGTTCATGGGCATCCTGCTGACTGTGGCTGTGGCCCACCCAGAGAGCATGTCCACTATCCACCTGCAGTATGCCTGTGTTGGACTGGCCATCTCTCTGCTGATGCTCACTATCAGTACCATGATGGTGTATGGAGCCATTAATCGTCGTGCCAGGTGGCTCATCCCGTTCTTCTGCTACCAGCTTTTTGAGTATGTCCTGGTCCTGATGGTGGTCGTGATTGCCTTCCTCAGTCGCCCTCTCAGTCTCAGGATCAAGGACCTGCTGGACCAGCTGCCGGATTTCCCCTACAAAGATTCCTGCTGGGCTGTGGTCTTTATCTTCCTCATCATTTGCACCCTCTTCGATCGCATCCATGCTGAAATGAGCAACTGTGTGTGGAACTGCTACAAGTACATCAACAACAACAGGAAGATGCCAGAGATCGCGGTCTACCCTGCCTTTGAGGCCCTTCCCCAGTACATCCTGCCGACCTATGAGATGGCAATGAAGATGCCCGAGAAGGAACCCTGTCCCCCTTACATGCCTGCTTAAGCACCCACCCCCATTTGTATGCACTCCTACACTCCACCACTAAGCCTTTGCTAACACTCCTTCCTCGTTGTGTATGTGCATGGCCACTCCAAACTTCTTGTTTGTCCCTATCCAATGCATTTCAATAGAACCCAGCAGCCAGCATCCTAACCCAACAGCACATCCTGTAGGTATGAGAGGAGAAAGGCAGGAAAGATTGAGTTCTCTTTAAAACAAGTGATTGCGATGTTTAATGGCAACGAAAGCAAGTCGACCCACCCAGCTAGATTTTTGTCTTAGTAAAAGGGATACTTGTGAAAATTGTATTGATATATGACGTGTAATTAAAAAAAATCGAAATAAAGGTATCTTATGACAATCCACTTATTATAACCTTTTATTGCTGAACTGTGTGATTTTGTTTTTGTTTTGTTTTTCCTCTTATTAAGATCTAGATTTTATTCCATCTAAGTTGGATTGAGATGTCTGTAGCACTTTTTGTCTGTTCTGTTATTTATTTAGCATCGCTGTGGGTCAGCACAGTACATCACCCTGCCATGTTGATCCTCCGCTTCCCTCTGTGATACTTACTGCCTTGTGTTAGCAAAGCTAATGAAGTTTTCCAGCTGAGAGCTGACAGTGGAGGACAGAGAAAACAGAGCGGCTAGTCTTCTGAATATTTAGTAGTTGCATGCTAATTTTCCCCCTTTATTGTTAATAACATTGATGTGGTGTAAAACGTGCCATTCAAGGAAACTACATCTTTCAACAGCCCAAGTTTGGCACTGATGACATCACTGATGACATCATTATCCATTCCTGAACGAATGAATGAATGGAATGCCTGACTCACCCCAATACGCCTTCTCTTGACCATGCGCTGCACAGGCTGCACACGTGGTAAAAATTGCTTCAATAAACAGTTGAAAACATTTGTATCCATAAAAAGATATGCAATTGCTCGAGTGGCATCACTGATGACATCACAATTGCTCGTGTATCGAGCTACATTACGTCATTTGGCAGACGCTTTTATCCAAAGCGACTTACAATAACAAATTTTTTGTCAGCAATAGAGCAATCAACTATGGAGCACAGTCTATGACAACTACAACTTCTGAAGGAACAGTGGTACAAGTTTAGTTTTTTTTTTTTTAATAAGGAAAGAGAGAACGAAGTTAGATCAAGAAGGGCCCAGATGGAGCCTGAAAAGGTGTGTCTTTAGTCTTTTCCGAAAGATCGGCAGTGATTCAGCTGTCCTGACCGAAGGTGGAAGCTCGTTCCACCATTGAGGTGCCAGGGACGAGAAGAGTCGAGATCGGGATGAGCGACTTTTGAGCCCCCGTAGCGAAGGAGGGGCGAGGCGACCTGCACTGGTGGAGGAGCGAAGGGAGCGTTGAGAGGTTTGGAACCTGACCATGGATTGCAGGTACAGGGGAGCTGACTGGTGTACTGCCCTGTAGGCCAGTACCAGTGTCTTGAATTTGATGCGGGCCGAGATGGGAAGCCAGTGGAGCTCCTGGAAGAGGGGAGTGACGTGAGAGAATTTGGGTTGGTTGAATACCAGATGGGCTGCAGCATTCTGAATGAGCTGAAGCGGTCGGATGTCGGTGGCAGGTAGGCCGGCCAGGAGCACGTTGCAGTAGTCCAGGCGGGAGGAGACAAGAGACTGGACCAGGAGTTGAGTCGCTTCTCTTGTGAGAAAGGGACGGATTTTGCGGATGTTGTAGAGAGAGAAGACATTGGTAGCAGTGTGAAGGGCCTCTGTGACAGCAAGAAGAGCTGTCTCAGTGGAGTGAGAGGCCTTGAAACCGGACTGCAGAGGGTCCAGGAGGTCATTTTGGGAGAGATAGAGAGAAAGGCGTTCGGACGCTGCTCGTTCGAGGGTTTTGGAAAGGAATGAGAGAAGAGAGACAGGTCTGTAGTTGTGAATAGCAGTAGGGTCAAGGGAGGGTTTCTTAAGCAGAGGCTTGACTCTTGCAGTCTTTAGAGCAGGCGGAACAAGACCAGAGGACAGAGAGGAGTTTATGAAGGTAGTGAGGAAGGGAGATATGTCAGAGATGGTTTGGAGGAGAGAGGAAGGGATAGGATCGAGGGGGCAGTAAGTGGCTCGGTTCGAGCTGATGAGTTTAAGCACTTCATCAGGAGAGAGGGGAGAGAAGGAAGGAAATCCAGGGACAGGGGGCCGAGAAGCAGGATTGGAGTCGGGAGTGTTAGTGAGGGTGCCTGGAGGATGGAAGGAGGAGCTGATGTCATCCACCTTTTTAGTAAAGAAGGTTACAGAATCATCAGCAGAGAGGGAGGAGGGAGGGGGAGGGGAGGGAGGGTTGAGGAGCGTGGAGAAGGTGGAGAACAGCAGAACAGAGCTGTTTTAGAAGCATCATTTATTACATTATATTTACTAGAAATCTCACGCACTACACGCCCTCGATTCCTAGTGTAGAGACTCGAGATGATGCGCCATGGCTGCAGTTATGGAAATCGCCCGCTCCGTGAGCACCCAAAATTGTGACTGACAGACAGACAGACACCGCCCACCCACCTAGGCAACATTGTGCAACTGTGCGCCATCAGCTCATACTACATCACAGTTGCTTGAGTGACATCACTGATGACATCATAGTTGAGCAATCACAGTTGCTTGAGTGACATCACTGATGACATCACAGTTGCTTGAGTGACATCCTGATGACATCACAGTTGCTTGAGTGACATCCTGATGGTCACTCACTGATGACATCACATTTGCTTGAGTGACATCACTGATGACATCACAGTTGCTTGAGTGACATCCTGATGGTCACTCACTGATGACATCACATTTGCTTGAGTGACATCACTGATGACATCACAATTGCTTGAGTGACATCACTTGATGATGCAATTGCGGTTCCATTTGAGGTGACTGTTCAACTCGGGTAGCTCTCTCCATATTTCTCCATACATTAGAGGACGACATGCATCATTTTAAGCCTAGTCGAGAAGGTCAACACCCTGTACTGTGTTGTGGATGTTGCCATGTGATGACGGGGACCATCATCCTTGGAGCATGTTATATGGTAGTCAACCTGTTCATGGGCATCCTGCTGACTGTGGCTGTGGCCCACCCAGAGAACATGTCCACTATCCACCTGCAGTATGCCTGTGTTGGACTGGCCATCTCTCTGCTGATGCTCACTATCAGTACCATGATGGTGTATGGAGCCATTAATCGTCGTGCCAGGTGGCTCATCCCGTTCTTCTGCTACCAGCTTTTTGAGTATGTCCTGGTCCTGATGGTGGTCGTGATTGCCATCCTCAGTCGCCCTCTCAGTCTCAGGATCAAGGACCTGCTGGACCAGCTGCCGGATTTCCCCTACAAAGATTCCTGCTGGGCTGTGGTCTTCTTTATCTTCCTCATCATTTGCACCCTCTTCCATTGCATCCATGCTGAAATGAGCAACTGTGTGTGGAACTGCTACAAGTACATCAACAACAACAGGAAGATGCCAGAGATTGCGGTCTACCCTGCCTTTGAGGCCCTTCCCCAGTACATCCTGCCGACCTATGAGATGGCAATGAAGATGCCCGAGAAGGAACCCTGTCCCCCTTACATGCCTGCTTAATGCACTCCTACACTCCACCACTAAGCCTTTGCTAACACCCCTTCCTCGTTGTGTATGTGCATGGCCACTCCAAACTTCTTGTTTGTCCCTATCCAATGCATTTCAATAGAACCCCGCAGCCAGCATCCTAACCCAACAGCACATCCTGTAGGTATGAGAGGAGAAAGGCAGGAAAGATTGAGTTCTCTTTAAAACAAGTGATTGCGATGTTTAAATGGCAACGAAAGCAAGTCGACCCACCCAGCTAGATTTTTGTCTTAGTAAAAGGGATACTTGTGAAAATTGTATTGATATATGACGTGTAATTAAAAAAAATCTAAATAAAGGTATCTTATGACAATCCACTTATTATAACCTTTTATTGCTGAACTGTGTGATTTTGTTTTTGTTTTGTTTTTCCTCTTATTAAGATATAGATTTTATTCCATCTAAGTTGGATTGAGATGTCTGTAGCACTTTTTGTCTGTTCTGTTATTTATTTAGCATCGCTGTGGGTCAGCACAGTACATCACCCTGCCATGTTGATCCTCCGCTTCCCTCTGTGATACTTACTGCCTTGTGTTAGCAAAGCTAATGAAGTTTTCCAGCTGAGAGCTGACAGTGGAGGACAGAGAAAACAGAGCGGCTAGTCTTCTGAATATTTAGTAGTTGCATGCTAATTTTCCCCCTTTATTGTTAATAACATTGATGTGGTGTAAAACGTGCCATTCAAGGAAACTACATCTTTCAACAGCCCAAGTTTGGCACTGATGACATCACTGATGACATCATCACTGATGACATCATCACTGATGACATCATTATCCATTCCTGAATGAATGAATGAATGTTATGCCTGACTCACCCCAATACGCCTTCTCTTGACCATGCGCTGGCACAGGCTGCACACGTGGTAAAAATTGCTTCAATAAACAGTTGAAAACATTTGTATCCATAAAAAGATATGCAATTGCTCGAGTGGCATCACTGATGACATCACAATTGCTTTTTTTTTAATAAGGAAAGAGAGAGAACGAAGTTAGATCAAGAAGGGCCCAGATGGAGCCTGAAAAGGTGTGTCTTTAGTCTTTTCCGAAAGATCGGCAGTGATTCAGCTGTCCTGACCGAAGGTGGAAGCTCGTTCCACCATTGAGGTGCCAGGGACGAGAAGAGTCGAGATCGGGATGAGCGACTTTTGAGCCCCCGTAGCGAAGGAGGGGCGAGGCGACCTGCACTGGTGGAGGAGCGAAGGGAGCGCTGAGAGGTTTGGAACCTGACCATGGATTGCAGGTACAGGGGAGCTGACTGGTGTACTGCCCTGTAGGCCAGTACCAGTGTCTTGAATTTGATGCGGGCCGAGATGGGAAGCCAGTGGAGCTCTTGGAAGAGGGGAGTGACGTGAGAGAATTTGGGTTGGTTGAATACCAGACGGGCTGCAGCGTTCTGAATGAGCTGAAGCGGTCGGATGTCGGTGGCAGGTAGGCCGGCCAGGAGCACGTTGCAGTAGTCCAGGCGGGAGGAGACAAGAGACTGGACCAGGAGTTGAGTCGCTTCTCTTGTGAGAAAGGGATGGATTTTGCGGATGTTGTAGAGAGAGAAGACATTGGTAGCAGTGTGAAGGGCCTCTGTGACAGCAAGAAGAGCTGTCTCAGTGGAGTGAGAGGCCTTGAAACCGGACTGCAGAGGGTCCAGGAGGTCATTTTGGGAGAGATAGAGAGAAAGTTGTTCGGACGCTGCTCGTTCGAGGGTTTTGGAAAGGAATGAGAGAAGAGAGACAGGTCTGTAGTTGTGAATAGCAGTAGGGTCAAGGGAGGGTTTCTTAAGCAGAGGCTTGACTCTTGCAGTCTTTAGAGCAGGCGGAACAAGACCAGAGGACAGAGAGGAGTTTATGAAGGTAGTGAGGAAGGGAGATATGTCAGGTGAGATGGTTTGGAGGAGAGAGGAAGGGATAGGATCGAGGGGGCAGTAAGTGGCTCGGTTCGAGCTGATGAGTTTAAGCACTTCATCAGGAGAGAGGGGAGAGAAGGAAGGAAATCCAGGGACAGGGGGCCGAGAAGCAGGATTGGAGTCGGGAGTGTTAGTGAGGGTGCCTGGAGGATGGAAGGAGCAGCTGATGTCATCCACCTTTTTAGTAAAGAAGGTTACAAAATCATCAGCAGAGAGGGAGGAGGGAGGGAGGGTTGAGGAGCGTGGAGAAGGTGGAGAACAGCAGAACAGAGCTGTTTTAGAAGCATCATTTATTATATTATATTTACTAGAAATCTCACGCACTACACGCCCTCGATTCCTAGTGTAGAGACTCGAGATGATGCGCCATGGCTGCAGTTATGGAAATTGCCAGAGATTGCGGTCTACCCTGCCTTTGAGGCCCTTCCCCAGTACATCCTGCCGACCTATGAGATGGCAATGAAGATGCCCGAGAAGGAACCCTGTCCCCCTTACATGCCTGCTTAATGCACTCCTACACTCCACCACTAAGCCTTTGCTAACACTCCTTCCTCGTTGTGTATGTGCATGGCCACTCCAAACTTCTTGTTTGTCCCTATCCAATGCATTTCAATAGAACCCCGCAGCCAGCATCCTAACCCAACAGCACATCCTGTAGGTATGAGAGGAGAAAGGCAGGAAAGATTGAGTTCTCTTTAAAACAAGTGATTGCGATGTTTAAATGGCAACGAAAGCAAGTCGACCCACCCAGCTAGATTTTTGTCTTAGTAAAAGGGATACTTGTGAAAATTGTATTGCTTGAAAATGCTGTCATCAATCCAGCACCATCATATCTTTAGATTGATATATGACGTGTAATTAAAAAAAATCTAAATAAAGGTATCTTATGACAATCCACTTATTATAACCTTTTATTGCTGAACTGTGTGATTTTGTTTTTGTTTTGTTTTTCCTCTTATTAAGATCTAGATTTTATTCCATCTAAGTTGGATTGAGATGTCTGTAGCACTTTTTGTCTGTTCTGTTATTTATTTAGCATCGCTGTGGGTCAGCACAGTACATCAGCCTGCCATGTTGATCCTCCGCTTCCCTCTGTGATACTTACTGCCTTGTGTTAGCAAAGCTAATGAAGTTTTCCAGCTGAGAGCTGACAGTGGAGGACAGAGAAAACAGAGCGGCTAGTCTTCTGAATATTTAGTAGTTGCATGCTAATTTCCCCCCTTTATTGTTAATAACATATTTTGATGTGGTGTATAAACGTGCCATTCAAGGAAACTACATCTTTCAACAGCCCAAGTTTGGCACTGATGACATCACTGATGACATCATCACTGATGACATCATTATCCATTCCTGAACGAATGAATGAATGGAATGCCTGACTCACCCCAATACGCCTTCTCTTGACCATGCGCTGCACAGGCTGCACACGTGGTAAAAATTGCTTCAATAAACAGTTGAAAACATTTGTATCCATAAAAAGATATGCAATTGCTCGAGTGGCATCACTGATGACATCACAATTGCTCGTGTATCGAGCTGTTTTAGAAGCATCATTTATTATATTTACTAGAAATCTCACGCACCACACGCCCTCGATTCCTAGTGTAGAGACTCGAGATGATGCGCCATGGCTGCAGTTATGGAAATCGCCCGCGCCGTGAGCACCCAAAATTGTGACTGACAGACAGACAGACACCGCCCACCCACCTAGGCAACATTGTGCAACTGTGCGCCATCAGCTCATACTACATCACAGTTGCTTGAGTGACATCACTGATGACATCACAGTTGCTCGTGTGACCACTGAGGACATCACTGATGACATCACAAATCGTGACTGACACTGAATACACAATACCAAGGATTATTTGTGCCAATTTTGGTGCTTTTTTCTACTTTTGAACTTTTTCTTGAATCTGCTCCTATAACCTAACCCTTAAAACCAAGTCTTAACCTTCAAGGTGTGTGAGAAAGTGGGGGCCGCCCAAATGTCCTCACTTTCTTAAAATTTCCTCAATTCCCATGTATAAAACTCAAATTGGTCCTCACTAAGATAGCTGTACAAGCACACACACACACATACACACACACACACACACACACACACACACACACACACACACACACACACACACACACACACACACACACACACACACACACACACACACACACACACACACACACACACACACACCCCTTCCCATACACTCAGATGCAGCAGTACATGTGTGGGAGGTTGCATCTACACCTCCCTAGTTTGAGCCTCGTCTGCAGAGCCCAAGCCCATCTCAGAGGTTTTCAGTACTTTGTGCGGCAGAAGATGATCCAGAGTGAGTCACTCCCCATTGATCCGAAAATAAATGTGTTGGTACGCTGATTTGCACATTTGTTAGGCCCACGTTTCAACCCGTTAACTTTCCTCACTGCGCGTACAGTCTCCACTTTCCCTGGTGGGTTAGACTAGAGCAGGGTTTCGCATACTTTTTTTCTGAGTCAAGCACCCCCAGATTCACACACCTTAGACCACAGAGGAACCCTATCTGAGACAGTTTCTGGTGTATGTCTCTCTCCTGTGGGTGGGGAGATAACAGTGAAAGAGTGAAACCTCTGATCAGAATAGTGCTTTTTATCCATCCTCTCAGTGTGCAACTTACACTAAATGAAATAACTGAAATGAGGTGAAATGTTATTTTTATGGGACGCCCCCTGGTCTCAAGAAACCCTGCTGGTCCCTCAACCTTACTACACCCTGAAGTCACCCTACACACCATCATGTCACCCTATGCCCAGTGTAGGGTGACATGAAGTCCTTAACATTAACACCCCGTCTGGTTCCCCTGCTGTGACCTCATTAACGATGTGAACATCTCCATACGCACTTTGCAAGCAAATGATTGGTTTATGGAGCAAAACTGGAGTGACATCTGCTTCCTACCAATTAAAGCACAACAGCACTGCCTGTGTGCGGGTGTGCCCATGTGTGTGTTAATAGTGAGTTTATATTGACCTTATTTATAGACTTTTTTTTTTAATTACCTGTCATAATTTTCCTATTGTGAGTTTTGCTCTCAGTATCTATCTATCTATCTATCTAACTATCTATCTATCTATCTATCTATCTATCTATCTATCTATCTATCTATCTATCTATCTATCTATCTATCTATCTATCTATCTATCTAAATTTTATTTCAAGTTGGGCTGATTGGCTCGCATCTCTAAAAAAGATCCTCTCAATCAGGCCAGTTTGCAGCATTTGCACTGGAAATCCTCCATGCAGCAGGTTAGAGCAGCTGGTCTAAACAAGATCAAGAAGAATAGGCTTCTTATCCTAAGTCATAGTATATTGAACAACCCTGTGAAAACGGAATAATATGGGTCCTTTAAAATAACTGAATTCATAGAAATCCTGCACTGCTCTACTGAAGCCTACGAGGTTATGAAGTAAGAGAGGACGACTATTCGTCTGTTTCTTGTCTGCGCCTGTGTAGTCACCCAGCCACATGCTCCATCATAGCTTAAATATTCATAGCTCACTGTATATGAATATTCATAAGGCCCTGGTTAATATTTATGAGCTACACTTGTTGAGGTGTCACTCGATCACTTGCACACGCGCGCGCGCACGTGCCACCCGCACACAAACATTTCCACACACTGATGATGATCGCAGGAGATAACTATGACTACATGAGTAGATACATAAGCAATGGTGTAATGGTGTGAATTACTCTGCACTCTGGAGCAATGTAATGTAATGATGTCATGGTAAATACAAATGAGGCAACCAATCACTAATATCAACAAAAATCAATTACATGTATAGACAACAATTTTCCTTAAATTACTGTCACATCCCTTGATAAAATAACTCTTTCCTATAATTTTTTTTAGAAGATAGGCTATACAATTTCACAACAAATCTATAGTGATACCATAAAATAAGGAATACCTTGCAGTGCATTTTTTTTAAATCTTTTCTTTCAGGTTTTTCTCTCATTTTCTCCCCATTTATGCTTGGCCAATTCTCCCTGGTGTCCCGGTCGTTGCTCCACCCCCTCCATAAGCCGATCAGGGGAGAACCATAGACTATGCTTCCTCTGATACATGTGCAGATGTCAGCCACTTCTTCCCCCCAGTTCCCCTCCCCCCGAACAGGCAGCCCGACCGACCAGAGGAGGCACTAGTGCAGCGACCCGGACAGGACTAAGCCTTAATGTACGCGTTCTACCTGGTGAGCCACCCAGTGCAATATTTATATAAACAATGACAAAGTCACATTAAAAATAACTATATCAGAGACACGATAAGTCCTTAGGGATATTACAGACAGTGATATTATAGTGTTTATTTTCGTTAGGGGTTTGATACTTGCTATGATGTTAATCTGAATTTCAAGAAGGATTATGTCAGCCTAATAGGGCAAAGTATACCCTTGACTACATCCCTGACACTATAGAGACAGTCTAATCCCAGTTCCAGTTTAAACATAGGCCTACATCCCTGACACTATAGAGACAGTCTAATCCCAGTTCCAGTTTAAACCTACATCACTGCATCCCAGTGAGACGCTGGAAGTGATGTAAGAGTATGACACACACGCATGAAGGCACAGCACAAGAGCTATTTCTGTGCACGCGCATCGGGCAAATAAGCGCCACTGAGTCTCCATCGCGCGCACACATGCCAACAATTCTGCCAAAACCACCAGCCAGCAGGTGTATGTGTGTGTGTGTGTGTGTGTGTGTGTGTGTGTGTGTGTGTGTGTGTGTGTGTGTGTGTGTGTGTGTGTGTGTGTGTGTGTGTGTGTGTGTGTGTGTGTGTGTGTGTGTGTGTGTGTGTGTGTGTGTGTGTGTGTGTGTGTGAGAGCGAGAGAGAGATGTCTGATATGACCTTACTGGCTTTTACAGCAGATGCTTTATCTCTTTCTTTCTTTTTTGTTGTCAAACAATGTTGCTATATAATGTTACTGGTGTTCTATTGTAGTAGAGTTATCAAGCCAAATAATCAATCATCTCAAATTCTCAATAGAGTTTTACTGTATACTTATATTTTGCATTCCATATAGTAGGGGTGTCACGATACACTCAGTTCACGATACGATACGTATCACGATACTGGGTTCACGATAACGATACGATACGATACAATTTTAACAATATTTTTTTAAACTTGAATAATGACAATATATGACTGGAAAAGTAGTATTTTATTTGAAATGCACAAATACAAAACATGCTGTTGTGGGAAATTGTTATTACAATAACAACTAGAAAAAACATGAGATTGGAGATAAGGCTTATCTTGAAATAGAATGAGTTACACCGTCACTTAGATTTACTTTGAACTAAAAGGTTTCTCAGCAGTATAAATTCTCATTATGCATCTTCAGTTTTTCTTCAAACTCAAACAACAAGACTTTTCTTAATCTATTTTTTATGCATCTTCAGTTTTTCCTGTCAAGTAAACAGTTTTGCCAGAAACTCAATTGAATGGTTTCTCTCCTGTATAACTTCTCATGTGTCTCTTCAGAGACTTGTTCAACTGAACTACTTTCCACACATTGAACTTCAACAAACAAAGACGTTTCTTAGTCTATTTAAATTTTTTTTTTTTTTTTTTTTTTTTTTTTTTTTTTTTTTGCGATATGAGATTTCATCTCAACGATACATATCGTGACGTTTTACTATCGCGAAATTTCGTGGGACAATATATTGTGACACCCCTACCATATAGCCTACTTGTATAGTAACTGATTTGGGACAAGTGAGAGCGTGAGGAACAGAGACAGCATTGTCATCATCCATTATACAGTATATCCATATACAGTAGACTGATAAGCCATTACTGTTGTCACATACTGTCACTGGTTCTCAAATGTTTTCACATCAAGGACCCCCTAAACTGATACAAATTAGACCATGGACCCCCATTTGATACAATTTTGTCCCAAGGTCTGCCATCTGATAAGATTTTTGCTTTCAGATGTTTTATTACAGAAAGTGTAGGAAACCCATAATAAAACAGTCATATTCTGTCATTGTGTTACTTCTAGATGGAAATATAGTGAAAGTAAATGATTCCCCTTTTGCTGGGGACCCACTGGAACCCCCTCAAGGACCCCTGTGAGTCCCCAGACCCCACTTTGAAAACCACTGCTGTGTGTGTGTGTGTGTGTGTGTGTGTGTGTGTGTGTGTGTGTGTGTGTGTGTGTGTGTGTGTGTGTGTGTGTGTGTGTGTGTGTGTGTGTGTGTGTGTGTGTGTGTGTGTGTGTGTGAGAGAGAGAGAGTGAGTGAGTGAGTGAGTGAGTGAGTGAGTGAGTGAGTGAGTGTTATCAATTGGCTCCCCCATGTTTGAAAGTTGGTCACCCTTCACTTCAAGGGTTTATTAGAGAATGCTGCAACTCTCGTTTCCCTGGAAAACTCCATGAATATTTTCTGGATGAAAAACTTCAACTGACCTTCCATTGGCATGGATATGAGTGAAGGTAGCCTAAGCCTACCTACCACTAAGTGAATTTTAATTTTTGTGTGAACTTATCCTTTTATCGAATTTAATTGAGTGACAGTGTGTGAGAGGGAGAGAGAGAGAGAGAGAGAGGGAGGGAGGGAGAGAGAGAGAGAGAGAGAGAGAGAGAGAGAGAGAGAGAGAGGGAGAGAGAGAGGGAGAGAGAGAGGGAGGGAGGGAGGGGGGGGGGGGGGGGGGGGTGAGAGAGAGTATGTGTAGGTAGGCGCGTGGCTCGGGGTTCGTTCCAGCAGGCAGCAGAGCCTACCCCCTCCCTCCCCCTCTGACAGACAGACGGGCAAAAGGCGGAGGAGGAGTACCGGACCTCACACACACTGTACAGAAGCCCGTCGGTACCGGCCCGGCAGCACGCGGAGGAAGACATCACCTCACGGTAAGATAATAACAGACCGACCATGATCAGTGATCACAATTTAACCTTATGTTGCCTACTCTGTCACTTCGCTTGTTGACATCGACGCTGCTTGCTGTAGGCTATTTGTTGATGTTGTTGTTCAGAATGATGCTGTCAACACGGTTTCTCATTGGCTGCTATCTGGACTTTTAAATGAACGCTAACACACTCCGGATCGTGAATTCGAGGTGGTGGAAAAACAACCACGTACGTACAGTACAGTGCAGGGAAGGAAACATTAACTTTACTCTCATGGCTGAATTAGCCTTCTGATCCTCTGCTGCATGATAGCCGATCATAGGAAGGACAGGGATGATAATAGAATGTTGCTAGTTGGACACGAAAAGAGAGCAATTAGCCTATAGGTTTTTTTAATTGGGGTATTTGAGCATGTCTCTGCCTCTCTCCTTGCACTGTGTCGTCTGTGACTGTCTGTCTTTCTTTCGTTCTGTGAGAGTACAAGCCTGCGAGGTGCGATTGCTATACCTTTTTTTTATCTGATTTTGTTTTGTGAGAGAGATCGATGTTCCATCGAAGAACACGAAGAGTCTCTGTCTCTCTCTCCCTCTCCCTCCCTCCCTCCCTCCCTCTATCTCTCTCTCTCTCTCTCTCTCTCTCTCTCTCTCTCTCTCTCTCTCTCTCTCTCTCTCTCTGTGGGCTATATGTATATTCAGTTCACATTGAGTTGTTCCGCTCGTGCTGTGTGCTCTGCTGTCCGCATGTCCTCCGCCTCCACATGCAGCTGACAGTCGGGTGAAGTCCCGGAGCAGGAGGTCCTCTCGGCCGGTGTAAAAATAGCGCGGTGTGTCAGCTTGGCCCAGGCACGGTAATGCGACACACTCCCTCAGCTCTCAACAACGACAACACGGCGAGAGACTGCAGCCAGCCTGCCACCAACTAGCGCGCACCAGACGGACCGCCCGCCCGGTATCCAGAACACCGTTATCTAAAGACCCGGCCCGTTATGTAGCCATGTGGGTCAGCCGGATGCCACAAAGATGACACCTGTTTGTTTTAGCCCACTTACCGCATGGTTAAAACCAACATGTCACTATGTATGTTGCACTCAACGAAGAGATTATGCGTGCCGCTTGGTTTTGCGCGAACTAGCCCTTTACAGCATCACTTACCATTATGGTTTTGATCAATCTCTCTCTCTCTCTCTCTCTCTCTCTCTCTCTCTCTCTCTCTCTCTCTCTCTCTCTCTCTCTCTCTTTTTTTTTTACATCAATTTCGTCTGAATTCAGCTGCAAAAAACAAAGACACCTGTCAAAACCGCAAGTCGCTCTGATAACATCTCTGCGCCCAGGTGCTGATGATGACCTCAAAGGACGAGTTCACCCACATTTCACATCTGTAGCTAGCCTACTTATTCTTCATTCAGCTTAGGCCTATATTGAAGAGGAAACAATATTTTTTTATTCTATTTTATTCATCATTTATTTTGTCCCATTGGGATATACCGGTATTTTTTTTTTTTAACTGCTTTTGAGAGAAAACAGAATTCAAGCATAAGAGATGCAGGATTCAGTCCAGTACCAGACCAAAGAGGCTCGGACGCACAGGCGAAGCCTAAATAGATTCTGGTTAAATAAAGCATCAGCAGCTTTTTATTGTGTCTGCCATGTGCCCCAAGACCCCTGCTGTTTCACTTCCACTTTCAGCTGTGCTCTTTCATTTCAGATGTCACAGACATCACAGACGTGCTCCTGCATGATGTGACCACAGGCGTTATAGAGTTAAGAGTACAAGTGAAAAGAAGCAGAGCAGAATGCCCATCCAGATGGAAAAATGTAGCAGTGAATTAGTACAAGACAAGTGGAACCTAAATATATCAGACACTAGACACTAATAGAGCGCAATGCTCCATTACACCACCAGGCCCATTCATTATTATAGCCATGATGATCCAAAGGTGGATTCATCAGTTGACTAATTACATGCAAGCAGGAGGGCTGTATTAGGGCCTATTATAGGGACGTGCCACTTTATAACCGAGTTTAGCTGACAGCGGCCATCTAAAGCAGGTTTGGGATATATGTCCCTGTGTTGTCAGTGTAGATGAGCCAGGCAGCTTTTGGCTGGAGAAGAAGAGAGGTGTCCTGGTGAGTAAGTGTCTGTGAGGCTGCGGAGGCTTCGGGGAGAGCAGCAGATGGATGAGGATGTAGCGGGTCCTGGCACTCCCTGCCTCCCGCCGCCATCCGTCACGCGCTAATGATGGTGTCACACCTTCTCCCTGGAGCCTCGGGGCGGCCGGCCGCTTCTGCAGGGCTCAGCTCAAAACTGCTAGCTCCGCTCAAATCCCCCTCTTCACAACCGTCTGCCCGAAAAGCCCGGAGAGCGAGCATGCCCGCGAGCCTCTCTCTATCGCTGATTCTTCACTTCTCTCTCTCTCTCGTTCCCTCGTTCCCTCGCCAGTCGCCTTGCCTCACCCCACTTCACCTTTAAAGTCCCCACAGACTCTTTCTTCATCCATCTTCATCCCTTCTTCTTGGTTTCTCTCTAGTGCCTCTGCTCCATGCCATTCTTTCCACTGTCTGTCTTCCTCTGTCGCTTCTCTTTTTTGCAAATTGCTGGAGGTGCTAGTAGGGATGTAATGATATACCATCGTATAATATTATCGTACCGTATAGCTTTCCCTGTAATACCGTGCCCACAGGGGCGGAGCGACCCTATCAGCCCAGAGGGGGCGAAGCTCTTAGGGGGGCCCCATCAAAAAAAAAAAAAAAAAAAAAAATGTTTTTTTTTTTTTTTTTTTTTTTTGAAGGCCAGGCCAGGCCGCAGGGCCGGTTCCAGAACAAGATGACTAGGGGTGCATCCTAGATAGGAAGGGGTGCAGAAGGCCGGGCATCTGCACTATTTTTTATATCTGCATTATTTTACTAAAAATAATGCATTTGACCATCATTTCAAGTAGAATGATACCACCCAAGCAAGAATATTTCAAGTGTTTCAAGTGCTTTACTGAAATATTTGGACCATATAATGATAATACAATTATCTCAACCTTAAAAGGTTACATATAGGTGCCAAAAAGCCATAAAATCACATCAAAGAACAAAGAAAAACAACAACTATAATTCAAGTTTAAACAGTAAGTGTGCAGCTGTAGCATTTATAAAAAAAATTTTTTTTTTTTTTTTTTTTACTTTTCAACTGAGCATGCAGACAAATAAGGGTGCAATGCATGCTTTTGCACCCCCGTAGAACCGGGCCTGCCAGGCCGCGAAGAAAAATGTGCCTTTTTTTGCATGTTTGAATCGGAATATCTCATTTTAAACACACCAATGTTATTGTCTATTGATTGAATTCCTCTCAGACTCACACCACTGACTTTATTAAATAAAGTCATTTTAAGTCACAACTGTAAAATAGCTGATAGCCCCTATATCCGAAAACACAATTTGTCACTCATTGAGCCAAGTAATATTATGTCCAAGAAAGACTACAGTGAAGCCACTTTACAGACAAGCTTGTTCTGAAGAAGAAAAATAAAAACACAGGTTGCCAGCCAGGTGGCCTGGCCTGCAAAAAAAAAAAAAAAAAAAAATTTTTTTTTTTTTTGATGGCCCCCCCTGACGAGTGGGCCCGTGGCGGCCGCACCCTCTGCCCCGGCGTACGCTCCGCTACTGCGTGCCCACGATATGTTGCACCACACGCCACTATAAATCAGTTCATAACGGAAGACCCTTGTGTAAACGTTCTCATATTAGTTTGGGTTTCAGTTCAATGAAGCTTTGTTTGTTTGTTTGCTTTTTCCGATGAGCCATAATACATTTAGTTTGATTTCTGGGGGAGAGACAATGGAGATGATGTGCCATGGGTGCAGTTATGGAAATGTTTGTATGATTACATGCAGGATTACAGACGATTATAGACGATGTTGTCTGTTATTCCCTCATCACCTTCAATAAGTACTTTCATGCTGCTGGCTGGCTTTCCCCTGGTGAAGGCTGTGTAGAGCTGGCCATGGGCAAGACACTGACTGAGGTACAGTAGGTAGATGGTCATTCTCTTGCCATTGACCTTTCTTGATGGTAACAGAAAGCTAATCTGATCGGGAACTGCCATCTGACAAAGGTGAACGGAAGCTCATCATTTCTGTCATGGTGAGGAATTCTTGGCAGGAAGATCCTTTCACCTTGTTTGTCCCTACATAAATCTCACATTCAACCACCTTGTCCATCATCTGCACCACCACCATCCGGGTGTCGTTCTTGAGAGTACGGTCAGGACCTGCTTGTAGCTTCCTAAGCAGCTTGGGGGCATGGTGGCTCAGTGGTAGCACTGTTGCCTCACAGCTCGACGGTCCTGTGTTCGATTCCCACCTGGGGGCGCTGAGGGTGTGTCTTCAGTGCCTACTGCCCATGGTGGGCTATCTCGTCTCGTCATGAGTGATGTCACTCAAGCAATTGTGATGTCATCAGTGATGTCATTCAAGTGACATCATCGGTGACATCACCAGTGGGAAGCAGGGAACAGATACTGATGATGACACAATGGCTCTGAGTGTGAAGGCCTAGTTTCCTTTGCACCAGATTCATTCCAGACCCCTGAAAAGTGTTTTGGCAAATTTTAGAGGCGGTCGGAGCAACGGTGTGCCTTGAAACAGACAGCTCTCTGGACAAAGTGACAGCTCTCCAATTAGTAAGATGGGGGGGGGGGGGGATACCACATACCGTGATATTTTGGTAGATATCGTATTGTACTGTGAAATTTCATATTGTTACATCCTTATGCACTAGGATACTATTGTGCAATATAGTATGTCTGTCCGTCTGTCCGTCTGTCCGTCTGTCTGTCCGTCTGTCCGTCTGTCTGTCCGTCTGTCCGTCTGTCCGTCTGTCCGTCTGTCCGTCTGTCTGTCCGTCTGTCCTTCTGTCTGTCCGTCTGTCCGTCTGTCTGTCCGTCTGTCCGTCTGTCCGTCTGTCTGTCCGTCTGTCCGTCTGTCCTTCTGTCTGTCCGTCTGTCCATCTGTCCGTCTGTCCATCTGTCCGTCTGTCTGTCCGTCTGTCCTTCTGTCTGTCCGTCTGTCCGTCTGTCCATCTGTCCGTCTGTCCGTCTGTCTTCCTGTCTGTCTGTCCGTCCGTCTGTCCGTCTGTCTGTCTGCTGTCAGGATTTTCATGGACCTTCATGGAAGGTGTGTACTATAGCATGGGCCAAGGAAGAGCTCATTAAATTTGGGAGCGGATCCTGATCCGACTCACGCAATAATAGCACGAACGAGCAATAATAGCCAATAATAGCGGGCCTTGGCAGAGGTCTGCACGCGCTCTCTGAGTGCCCAACTAGTTTTATACATAGATTTATTGGATTCTATTGATTCCCCAAAGGAGATGCGTCTGTTTTTTTATCACTCTGCTGTGATACAGTGATCTTCTATCTCTGAACAATGTGCTCTCCTACAGACTAACAGTAGACCTCCCAGCCAAAACAGAGCTATAGATGAGCTGCAGTCAGGCAACGTCTGCCTCTTTGCTTTGGTTAGAACTAAACAGAATCGCATCTGCTACATCAGGGATACTCAACTTGCTTTGCCCGGGGGCCACTTTTGCAAAGTGACAGGAGGCCAGGGGCCAGTTAATAAACAAACCTTAATAATATATATATATTTTTAGTGGATTGTAGGTTTTTGGGGTGCCAACCAGAATGAAACCACATAGCATAAATCTGAACCACCAAGCAGAATGTAAACAAGCAATAATCAAATCAATAATCAGATTGAGAATGCAAACAAAATATCCAGTGTATCGCAGGTGCCTGTATAATGAAAACAATAAATAACAAAAGTTAGAAATTCAGGCTCTTCTCTTTTCAGTTCAGTTCTCAAATTATGTTCAGAGTAAACCCTCTTCCCAAACAAATCAATAAAGGATCTCTCTCAAAAAGAAAATTAACCAAACAGGTCAAGTTTGTGCACACAGGATACTTACATTAGTTGGGTTAAGTTAGTTAAGTACAACATACAGTATAAGTGCCTGCGTGACAAGCAGGCTGCGAAATTTGAAAATGTAGCTGGAGCCGAGTCAGACTTTATTAGTTTTCATTGTGAATTAGAAAATGGTCGGGGAGCCACTCTGCACCCTATCGAGGGCCACATCTGGCCCCGGGGCCGCAAGTTGAGTATCACTGTGCTACATGGAGACTCGCGGTATATTAGAAAGCAGTGGACCCCAAACCGTAATTTACTGGAAAGTCTACATGGTCCACATGCATTTCCTGTAGCCCCCCCCCCCGCTTCCTTCTGCAAAGTATGATGTCTTACAGTAGGCTATGTAGCTGGGATGGGAAGTGACTGAGCATTGCTTTGGTCGCAGCTATGATCTCCAGCCTGGCTGGTGTTGAGTAACAGTGTTGTGGGAATCTGAATCCTCTGAGGCGTGCTAGCTACTGTAACAGTTGCTGCCCCCCGTGTTACAGGAATAAGTGTCCCCTTGAGTTCGGTGTTACAGTGGAATGTGTC
>NC_139643.1:35969724-35972224 GCF_964638095.1 Poromitra crassiceps | reverse complement strand
CAACACACACTGGCTTAGATACCTACAATTCAGTCACTACGTTAGATCCAAGATTCGGGATTTTGAGGCTCTCCCAAGTGAACATGTTTTTTTTTAATGTTTTGTTAAGCCCCCCTCACTCTAGGCATCTTATTTCCAAATTTGTGTGTCTGTTTGATGATCACATCAGGGTCTCCACTGAGAGGATTAGAGAGGCGTGGCAGGAGGAGCTTGGTGTTGACTTATATGGGACAGGAGTCTGTCTCTGGTCCAACTCTGCTCGGTTAACTTCATTATTCCAAGGCTAGACTGCACAAGATCTATCCTTCCGTCTCGCCGCTATGTGACAGGTGTCAGGTGTCACTATCCCATGCTTTTTGGTTTTGTCCTTTACTTTCCGGATTCTGGAAAGTAAAGATATTTGACTGGCCTTTCAGCCAGAGGCAGAACTCGCCATCTTCGGCTGCTCAGAATCCTCGCTGTTCCTCCCTATGGCTGTGCAGCAGTCCCCGACACAGGGGACGACTGTCGCCAAGAGACTTATTCTTAAGGAATGGAAGTCCCCCTCTTCACCTTCCTTCCAGCTGTGGCTGACGGACATGATTTCGGTTATACATATGGAGAGACTCCGGTTTCTGAGGATCAATTCACTTAGGAAATTGTCTGAGGTCTGGGATCCGTTTCTGGCCTATTTGGACGAGGTTAGAGGTGACTGATGACTCGCCTGGCTGACTCATTATGGACCCCTGGCGCGGGATCCCACGCACATTCCTTGCAAGCAGATTGACACCCTACGTGGCTGCTATCACTATGCACATTGAAAAGTTAATATATGTATGTTTTTGTTTTTGTTTTTGTCTTTGTTTGAGCCTGTTGTTCTGTTCTGTTTTGTTCTGAAAATTGTAAAATAAAATATATTTAAAAAAATACATTTCTAAATCTACCAAAAGGACATTGAGAGTGCTGGATTGTGCTCGACTGTTTGGATGTCGATCTACCTCAGTGTTTATTTGATGTGGCGGTGCGGTCTTTTAATGTGTCCCTGCATGCCTCTCTCTCTCTCTCTCTCTCTCTCTCCCTCTCTCTCTCTCTCTCTGTGTCTCTGTCTCTGTCTCTCTCTCTCTCTCTGTCAGAGCCCAGTCTGGAATACAAAGACTCCACTGGCATAGACCTGCACCAGTTTATCATCGACACCCTCAACAGCAACCCCAGAGACCGCATGATGCTGCTTAAACTGGAGCAGGACATGATCGACTTCATCACCAGCAATAGGTGTGTGTGTGTGTGTGTGTGTGTGTGTGTGTGTGTGTGTGTGTGTGTGTGTGTGTGTGTGTGTGTGTGTGTGTGTGTGTGTGTGCGTGCGTGCGTGCGTGCGTGCGTGCGTGCGTGCGTGCGTGCGCGTGCGTGCGTGCGTGCGTGCGTGCGTGCGTGCGTGCGTGCGTGCGTGCGGCGTGCGTGCGTGCGTGCGTGCGTGCGTGCGAGCGCGCGCGTGCGTGTGAGAGAGAGAGAGAGAGAGAGAGAGAGAGAGAGTATACATGATTTTGGGATCTTATTTAACTGTGTGTGTATAGGTGGACCTGTATGCATACTAAATGCTATTATATTATATATTATGTGCATCTGAAATGTGTTTTCACTGCATATATTACAGTTCTGTCCACACAAGGCATTTAGTGCGCTGCTTGATAAATCGAGCCAATTAAGTGTCTGTGGGTGTGTTTGGGCCACAGGGTACCTAATTGGAGTTGGAGCCAAAAAATACCATCAATCTCTACTTATGTCTCTCTCTCTCTCCCTCCCTCTCTCTGCCCCTCCTCCCCCCTATCTCTCCTCCCTTTATTTATCCTCCCTCCCTCTCTCTGTTTCACTCTCTCTCTCTCTCTCACACCTCATTCTTTCCTTCTCTCTCATGTGCATTCTCTGCCCCTCCCTCTCCTGTCTTTCCCTCTTTCTCACCCTTCCATTCTCTCTCTCTCTCTCTCTCTCTCTCTCTCTTTCTCTCTCCATCTCTCTTGTCTCTCAGTCCGTTTAAGAAGTTCCCCCACATGTCCTCCTACCATCGCATGCTGGTCCATCGGGTGGCGGCCTACTTTGGCATGGAGCACAATGTAGACCAGACAGGCAAGGCTGTCATCATCAACAGGACCGGCAGCACACGCATGTGAGCACATCTGTGTGTGTATGTGCATGTCAGCTGTGTGTGTATGTGCATGTCAGTCTACGCCTGCTCATGTCCACCGCAGTGTAAAAAAACAGCCACTTCTTCGCCCACAGACCAGAGCAGCGTTTTCTCGACGAGGTGCACGAGGAGAAGAGCGAGGAGATCCATCAGTGGAAAGCTATTCTGAAGAGAGACAACAGCTCAGATGACCAGGTATGTGTCTGTCCTTCACATTCCCATGTCCTTCTGATGGTCTACTTGCTGTTCTACAGTGGTGCTGTTCTACAGTGGTCAATTCAGGAATGTCTCTATGATTTGACATTGATCCTCCTGCCTGTGTTGTTGTTGACCTGCTCTGAT
>NC_139643.1:35947224-35964724 GCF_964638095.1 Poromitra crassiceps | reverse complement strand
GTGAAATTATTAGAAAATGGTTGGGGGGCCACTCTGCACCCTGTCGCAGGCCGCATCTGGCCCCCTGGCCGCAAGTTGAGTCTCACTGGCTTACACCATGACCCCAACTTTCTCCCTTGTCTCTCTCTCCGTCTCCGTGCAGGGCGGCGTATCGGCGTCCTATCCTCAGAGTAACGTGGTTATGACCGGTGCGGGTGGAGAGGCGGGTTACTGCTGCATGGTGCCGCCCCCTCCCCCCCATGGCGTCTGCCATCCTCCCAGCTGCAGCAGCCTCGGTGCCCAGGCCTGGAGCGCGCAGCAGTACTGACGCACGCGCTCAAGCATGGATTGATGCGATTTTTGTTCCTGCGTGAGCACATGCATACGCGCACGTATTAACACACAACACACCTTTTTTCACACTGCACCTTCCCTCACTCACACCCCTTCCTCCCCTCGGATGTTGCCCACAGGATATGCTATCCACACTCACACATACAAGCATGTGCGCGCGCACACACACACAAACACACGCACATGCACACACGCACACGCACACACACGACAACACCCACCCACTCACTCACATGCACATATCACTGTACCAAAGCTAAATAGTATATATCAGAGCTGCTGTATTGAATGCATAATTTATATACACAAATTGAGTTTTATATTGATATTAAATTATATATTCTGTTTTAATGAAATGCAATGTGTGAATAGAATAAAGTGCTGTGGCTGGATTTGAAGGTCACATTTCTATACGATCTCCTCTCCTTGTTTCCTGTCATATTTCTTTCCTCCCAGATGATGATGATTATAATGAGCCATGGATGCAGGCAAGGGGGATAATATGTACGCTAGAAAATTGAGTTTGATATTTGAGCATATGCGTTCTCAACATGGAGTATAAGATGGAAGAGGCAGTCGTACGCGAGGCTGTCAAGGTCATGCTTCACCATGGGAAAGTACAAATGTGGGTTGACAAGCGACCCATAAGCCACAAGGTTCATAAATGGAAGATCAAACAGTCTGTCTCTCTGGTTTACTGTCTGCTTTGCTTAAATACATTGAGTGCAAGATTTAGTGTTCACTTGTTTGAGTGGGTGGGGGGGTCGTTTAGTTTTGTCGTATTATTATGATAGTAATATTTTACATTCCTCCTGTTTGTGGCTGTTTAAGGTGTGCTAATACAGCGCTGAATGGGAGTATTGATCTATATATTAGACAAGCAATGTTCAGGTTTTTACAATCCTAAAGAAAAGTCATACATTATGGAATGTAACTTACTCTGTTATGAATTATATAGAGGAGGGCATTTTGAATTGTTTCATCAAGCCACTGGAGGTTTTCCACTGCAAGACTTTGGCTCCCCCTCCTGCTTAAAGGGAGATAGTGCAGACATTTTGAACAATATCTAGGCAGTTTTGCCACTTAAGATCGCTTACATTTCATAACTTGATATATGTTTATTTTCAAGATATCTACCTTTATTTTTACTAGTAGTTTTTTTCATTACACATTATTCACTCATTTAGGACTAAACTCTAATGCAATTCTGCTAGTTATTATTTATTAGTATAGTATCTGATTAGTTGCAATTACACTCTTTTCGATGTTCCATTGTTGCTAGCTGCAATTGAACACAGACATGGATTAGTTTTTCAATATTGTTTTTTTCCATTTGGCTAGCAAAATCTACAATTGTATGATCAACATCGTTTGACTAGTCATTGCCATTTGTCAAGTATTAAAAAATGTCTACTAGCAAAAATTATATCTTCATTTGGAATAAAAACTAGAGGTTATCAAAATACTACTGATCACTATTTAATGACTATTAGTAACAAGTAAAAATTAGAATAGTAACTAGAAATAGCAACTAGTAGTAACTAATGTATAATAACTAGTAAAATTGAAAGACTAGTGAAGTTGGTATCTAAAACGTGTAGCTCCACAAGATAAAAAAAAAAAATTTACTAGTAAGAACATAAAAATGACCAAAGTGGTTGTGCGTAAGTTTTTTGATACCAAAAATCAAATGAGTACCTATGAAATTATAACTAGTATATCTAAAACTATAATAGCAGTAGTTAAAACATGCACAAAAGTGGCTATTTGTTTTAGTGGCTAGTGCATGGGAAAGAAATTGCAACGGCTAGCCACACTAGTTCATATAAATTTAATTTTCATGCTTTGTATTGCAGGAACACTGGAGGGTTTCTTTCTAAAACACTAAGCAGCCATTTGGGGAAAATGTTGCTTGATGTTCTTCATTCAATTTGCCAAATATACAGATCATTCCATAATCTAAAACACTGCTATTTCATAAGGTCTTCATATATAGCGAACAAATTTCAATACTATTGTGAGTTACTGAACTCAAATAATATAGTGACTCGGGCCATCATGCCGACAATAACTTAGATAGAGTGTGATAATTCATTTTAGAATGAAACTCATGGAATAAAATTAATTTTGTCCGCTAATGTAACCAAACTTATCCATCAACCACACACACACACACAGTCGTAAAATTACATTTATATTTCATAACTGCCATATTGAATAATTCATAGAATACCAATGGCCTAACCAAGCAGTTTAACAAAGCTAATCTTGCCCTTTTCTGCTTTGACTTAGACACACATCCACACAGGCAGCGGTGCAGTTTCCATGAACTTTAATAAAAGGCACATGTACAGCCATAGTGAGATGAGTGAGTCCATTGGCATAGAGACAAAGCGTTAAAACACAGAAATACAGGAAGTAGAGAGGTCAGGAGGAGAGAGCGCTATCTGCTTTACAGTAGAATCTACTTTAGTAACATCTTCTCATTTTCATTCAAGTAAGTCTAACACTCTAATATGTCACCGTGCTATGGTAACCCCCACCCCCCATACACACAAACACCCACCCACCACCACCCTCCACCTCGCGCCGCCCAAAGTCTGTTGTTCCAGAAGAGCTTTGCAGGTGTTTTGGGCACGTGGAGAGGTCCGGGTGGTCCTGAGTTGCACTCAGGTCTCTGTGGTCGACAGTTCAGGTCCGTTCTAGTACTGTACTCAGGGAGTAAACTGCTGTTCACATGGGGGCGTGTTCACTCAGGGCCACGGGGATCTCACAGTTATGATTTGTTTACGCACACGCACGCACGCACAGGCACACAATCTAACTAAAAGGCAAAGTTCATGGGTACTTAAATATTTGGGGTTAAAAGAGAAATAAAAATGGTATAAGTTAGCTTAAAAGGTTAAATATAACCACAACTTAAGAAGTAAGTTGAACTAAAATAAGCATGCAGCCAGGCCAGCTCTCCTGTTGTTGAAAGGTAAGGGGGTCGGGGCTGTGTGGGGGCGCCATCTTTGTTCTCTAGCATAGTCTGAGACACAAAATGGCTGCCATTTGCCCAAACAGAATGGAATGGGGCTAGACTAGGGCACATTGCTTACAGGGGGAGGGAAGAAGACACGCAAGCTTGGGCGCACGCACACACGCACACAAACATGCTCTATACAACCATTCATGTGTCCACTGAACAGCTCAGAATGGTCGAAAGCCAACCACTCTGTTTTCACATTCATGTCTTTGGGACATTCGCACACACAACATGCAGTCAGTCACACAGTCTCTCACATGTACACACACACACACACACACACTCGCACCCGGCACATCCGGCTTTGGTTGGTGTGTGCTACCTTTGGCTGTGGGGGCCAGGGGTCAAGGGTCAAGACAGCCTGACCTCAGAGAGCTTCCACAGGTACACACCAGCCAGCCACGCCCTAGCATAAAACGACCATCTCAGACCCCCCTCACTGCCCCCCCCCCCCCCCCCCCCCCACCACCACCTCCGTCTTCCCCTTCCCAGGTGACACCCTCCACATTCCATATCAATGCCCACCCATCTCCATAGCAACTCTCACAGATCCCCGAGCAGGGGGTCTCACTATCTTGTCAAAGGAGGTAAGTGTAATCAGTGATGTATGTGTGTGTGTGTGTGTGTGTGTGTGTGTGTGTGTGTGTGTGTGTGTGTAAGCATGTGTAAAATGTACCTTGCGGGTGTGTGTACATGCATCTGTGTAATCGATCGAGTGTGTGTGTGTGTGTGTGTGTGTGTGCGCGTTAAGAGGTATCAGTGGTTCAGTGGTGTCTCTCTTCATTCTCCTCCCTCTCCCCCTCAGCCTTTCCTCCCCCCTCCCTCCCTCCCTCCCTCCCTCCTCCTCCCCTCTCCTTATTTCTGGATCTGGAAGATGAAGAGGCGCAGGTTGATGTTTTTGGCGGCCAGCAGCTTGTTGCACTCCACGGAGTCGGAGATGGGCAGCGGGACGTATTCGGTCTCGTTGGTGTCGTTGCTGAAGGAGTGATGGTGGATGACCGGCTTGATCCGCACGTCGTCGTACGGCCCCTTCAGCAGCAAGAAGGAGCACTCCAGGGCTGAGTTCACCTGGAGGCAGACACACATATCATATCATTGAGTTATTGAACTAGTGAGGACATCGGCTCCAGTCACATTTTCCTAACCAAAACCATAAACCTGCACACAATAATGTAATAATAATGTAATGGAATTCTAATAACATTCTTTCTACTGGGGTTCTCACTTCTCACAAAAGACTGCCTTTTGGGGGTTTTCTATACTTCAGTGGTTCTCGACGTGGGGTCCGGAGACCACCAGGGGTCTATGAGGGTGGTCCCCCAAAAATGCATCAATTGTTAAACTTCGGCATTATTTCATTTACAAGAAATGAACACAGTTACAGAATGTAGAAGAATGACTAGTTTGATCATAGCTTCACTGTTATCGCTCTAACTACAATACAGATAGTCAGGGAATTCTGGACAAAATCAAACAAAAATATTCTTTGCGTTGCGATTTGCGTCTGAGAGACAAAATGTCATCAAATGGAGGGTCTGTGGCTCTAATGTCAGGCTAAATTACAGGTCCTAAGACAGCAGAAAGATGAGATCATTCACAGACAGACAGACAGACAGACAGAGAGACAGAGAGACAGACAGACAGACAGACAGACAGACACACACCTTGCTCTTGAGGATGAGCTGGAAGGAGAGGGTGCGCTTGCAGGACAGGTTGGGGTTGCGCTCGGAGTCGTTGACGCGGGCCTTCAGCACCCAGGTCTGGTTGAGGACGGTGAAGCGTGGTGTCTCATAGTACAGACGGGTGATGAAGTCGTCGGTCCGGTACGGTCTGAACTGCACCTCTGGACGTGGCATGGAGGGACGACACATGGGAAGGAGGCAGAAGTGAGCTCCTGTATTTATAGTAGTAGCATTTATAGTAAAGGAAATGTACATGTCCCTTACAGTCATATTTTTGTGTGTAAAAAGCCATAATAATTTGCCATGAGATATTGATAGCTACAGTATATTAATAGCATGACATTATTCAATTTCGTGCATTCAAACACTGGGGACTTGAGATATAGTGACTTGACTGCAACACTGCTAACAGCTGATAACAATGAATATTGATAAATAGAGATCTCTCCACTGTCTATTCATGTATGTAGTGTGTGATGGTGCATATTGTGTGTGTACTGTACCTGTAAAGCCGATCTTCTCGTAGCAGAGCAGGCCGAAGATGCTGTTGTAGAGCTGCATGTCCCTGCGGTGGCTCTGGTCCATCTCTCCCAGTATTCCCATCAGCTCTGTCCCAGTCTTAGTGGGGTGGGAGCACTCGCCCTCGTGTGCCGGCAGCTCATGGAACGGGCCCTGCCAAGGGCAGCCAATCCGCTTGTACTTACACTGTGTCACCCTGGTAACAGAACAGGAAGTGTGCATTGAGTGCCAAACACAAGGAAGGAAGGACATTGTCGCCTAGGCTTCAGATCAACTAGATTCTTGTGAGAAGTACTTTAGGCTGGAATTAGTAATTGATTTATTCACTCCGGTTCATTGAAAAGTAAAGCTATTTTTGTCTGGAGTATGTAGTCAAATGCTATTATATGGATGTATAGGGTTGGACGATACGGTTGAAATCCATATGATGACAATCATAAGGATATTTCTCGATATCAATATATATCACGATATGGTTCATGTTCATCTCATGGAACTGAAAGTTAGATGTGATGTCAAACAAAACTGACATTTTCAAATAATATTCCTACAAGACCTAATTTTATCCATTTTTAAGTAAACTTTGCTTGTCGTCAATTAGACAGCAGAAATGCGTGTCACGGTATTAAAATATCTTCATATCATCGCACTATGTTTCCACTGAAAGACGATACATGATCATATTCAATTATCTGCGGTTAAATTTACTTTTCACTTGCCCTCCTCCGCAGGGAGGTCAGGGGTCAGGGTGACATTTCTGAAGAGAACACCACCTCAGGCTCTGACCAATACAACCGCCTTACAGTCAAAAGGAGACCAGTGGATTTGTCTGTCTGCCCTGTCCAGAAACACCTGGTGACTGCCATGACTACTGTCGTCATGGGAACACGAGCACAGACCTTGCTCTGCTTAGAAGGGTCACTTGTAGCTATAGCAACAACCCCACAGGGTTTCTTGTCAGCTAATTCAACTGGTCTGTGCCTCTGTGCTACTACACATGCACGAACGTATGCACGAACGTGCGCGCGCACACACACACACACACACACACACGCACGCACGCACACACACGCACACACACACACACACATGCACGCACGCATGCACGCATGCACACACACACACACACACACGCACACACACACACACTCACACACAAGCATGCAAACATCATCATCACCACTTTTTTCCCCTCCAGATTTATCCCCCACCCTGTTTTCTCCCCAATTGTAATTGGCCGATTCCCCCTGCTGTCCCGGTCATTGCTCCACCCCCTCTGCCAATGTGGGGAGAGTTGTAGACTAGCACATGCTTCCTCCAATATATGTGCAGTCGCCAGCCACTTTTCACCTGACAGCGAGGTGCTTCACCGGCAGGACGTAGTGCATGGGACGATCATGCTATTGCCCCCACTGTTCCCCTCCCCCCGAACAGGCACCCGACCGAAACAGAGGAGGCACTAGTGCAGCCATCAGGACACATACCCTTAACCTGGCTTCCCACCCGTAGACACAGCCAATTGTGCCTGTATGGACGCCGACCAAGCCGGAGGCAACACGAGGACTCAAACCCGCGACCCTCATATTGGTAGGCAGGGAATCTACCGCTGGACGCCCCAAATAAAAACACCCTTGATCTTGTGAGTGAAAATGATTGATTAATTGTTGATTGATCTTAGCTTGACCAGCATGCGTTTTTGAATTTATCCAGTAGGTTTTGAAAGCGCTCGAATCAGCCCTAGAGATCGGAAAACTTTCTCAAACCGTAGGAGTATGTAATCCTTCAAATCAAGTTAGCAGGAAAACAACGACATATACATTAATCACTTTTAAAACCTTTTGAAGCGTTTTCTAAAAAACATGTTTAAAAAACCCGCATTTACGTTCCAAAACTCATAACAGTTATTCACGTTTGTGAAGATGATCCTGCTGAAACCAAATTCGTTCTCATAAACTCTTGTTAACCACAGACCTTATATTCTGCATTTAAGTTAAATCCCCATTCTAAAACCACATTCACTTTTCCTCTTACAAACCTCCCCATTCTAAAACCCCATTCACTTTTCCTCTTACAAACCCGGAAGTATGCTTCCGGACTCATTCCTGCTGTGCTCTATATGTACTCTGCAAAAAGAAAATGGGGGAGAAGTAGCTTGCGACTAGTTTTATTTTTTGTAAATAGCTCTCATCCTAAACAAGCGTGAATTTGTAATAGTTGCAACCACATATGCGTGGTACATGTATATATACTCTGCCTCTGCCAACCTGCTTTTCGAAACTTTTGTGGACCGACCGACCGACCTATAGAGCTGCGGGTCGCAGCTAAAAACTAAAGGGTGGTGTAGTGTGTGTGAGACTTCTGAGTGTGTGTTTATGAGTGCATGTGTCCCAGTGACTAAATATTAGATTTATTCTGTTTTACTGCTTTGCAATCTATAAAAAGTCCAACCTAGCTTGATTCACAAATTTTAGAGAAGCTTTACTTAACTTCAACTTACAGTGTGACAAAATGTATGATAGACCTGTTTTCTTGGAAGGAAAATGCTAGTGTGTGTGTGTGTGTGTGTGTGGGGGGGGGGGTGTATACCTGTCTTGGCACTCCTCTTTCTGGTGTCTCTCTAAGCTGGAGCGGGGGAACTGTTTTAGACAGTAGGTGCAGTCTGTCGGCAGCTCACTAACGGCCTTCTCTACTGCCAGGTTCCTGCAGCACAAATTCTTACTGATCTCACACCTACACACACACACAAACACACACACACACACACACACACACACACACACACACACACACACACACACACACACACACACACACAATCACAACAAAAAACATTAATACCATGTATACTTAAAAATCAGTAGTACATTTATTGTTTCCAGTACTTACATACTCATATTGGTTCCTGAACAGTTAACTACCATCAATGGCTAGGCAATAGTCAGTATTTCCTGTATATTTTTTTGTAATGTTCAGCGTGTTTTTCTGTGCGCAGCAACAGCAATATTGATACATTTGACCTTAATTATGAATGGTAAGCTGAAATCGTTTGTGCTAACCTAAAAGTAACTAGCTTAGCTAGCTTGCAGTCGGGAAACAGTTTACCTGTTGCGTGGCAATACTTGGTAGGATTAGTGCCATCTTCAGGAAACTGTTTTTGTTGGCGGAGACAAAGAGACAAAAATCATCTGTTCTCTCAAATATACTATTATTTAAGGAATATCATATGAGAGGGAGTGATGTTGTACTCTAATATCGTCACGGCTGTGATTCGGTCGTAGGCACGAGACCATAGGGCGAGTGCTGAAGAAAACCACTGCTGCACTGTTTGCCTGTTGCTAAATATATTAATATTGTGATTACTTTTTAACAATAACGTAGTTTTGCTAGAATTTCACCACTAAGGACCAGAATCTTAGTACTAGCAAGCTTTGTGGATACGGCCCCAGGTGAAATCATTCAATTCTTTCTCCAAGTAAATCAGACCACGATCTTCTTACTATAAGAATGAGAAGTGTCGTGTGTGAGTGAGTGAGTGAGTGAGCAGTACATTGTCCGGCCACAGCTATGCCATTCTACGTGCGAGCAGGCTGAAACTTTCAGAGAATGTAAAGAGCACCCGTGCACCCGGGTGACCTGACAGAGCCGAATTTTTTAATTAGGCAATTGCCCTAATTACCTAATGATGTGATGTCATCAGTGATATCATCCTTCCTGACTGAGGCATAATATAAGTTCAATGATGATGTCATCAGTGATGTCATCCTTCCTGGCCCCGAGCTGCGGGTGAGGCCGCGTAGAGGCTGAGCTGCGTATGCGACGCGCAGTGGGTGAGCTGCAGGCTGGGCGAGGCCGCGAGCCCGAGCAGCGGGCGAGCCTAGGAATCGAGCGCGCATAGTGCTCATGTTATAAGTGCTACTGACAAGACTCACATCCGGAAAATACTAGATGTATTACGTTTCACCACTTTCCAATTTGAAATAGCCTAATGTTATTTGCTTATCCTCTCCATTGTTACTGACCATCGATGGTTTCTAGCACAGCGGTGGAGTCGTGGTAAAAAAATAAAAATTGGTTTGGATTGAACACTTTTTGTTGTTGTTGTTGTGTATAGCATTATCATTTTATTTATTTAATTTTTCTTGGTAACAAGATGCCCAAGTGTGTTTGTGAATGGTGTATACCTGTCTTGCAACTCCATTCTGGTGTCTTTCTAGATATGTATTCAACTAAAATATGTTCAGACTTTACAATATCCATACAATTATTACGTACAAATTGACCCTGTCGCTACAGAGTAACTATATCCATCAACTAATACAAGTAGCAGTCTTCCTAGTTTGGACTATGTAGCTAGTTTCTATGTTACGTTGTCCACTGTTCAGTGGTTGTTGGTGCTTCTGTAGTGCAGTTTGGTATACCTGCAGTTGGGACATGTGGCCTGTTCCTCCTTGAGACGAGAATCAGCCAGGAGGTGGATAAAACAGCCTGCACACATCAGGTGCCCATTGGTACACTGTGGTGGAGAAAGGGTTAACGATACAACCAAACAAAAGTATGTGTGTGTATTTTGCAAGAGAGGCTTCTACATTTTTAAGACTAATTGATCAGTGATCATTTAAAAGTTCACTTGTTGTTATAGGGGGCAGGGTGGGTCACCGTTTGCGGAGAATGGAGGGATGGGCAATGGATCATGTAAATTTAGGTTTCGGTTTCAACTGGTGTTGTGTACGGCCTGAGGCTGTGGCTTTGCTGAAGGTTATCTGAGGGTATTTCACAGTAATGACACACTCACTGGTGTGAATGGCATGAATTGAGCCAGCACAGCTGACCAAACGTGTCTGGGCTTGTCTCTTGGGCTTCTCAATGCAGCATCTTGGCTTAGTTTGCAGCCTACAGTGTACAGTGACCTACATTGAGCCTATTATCACTATGAACAGATGTAACTTGTCCACAGGCTGATAATGTAGATTTGGAGGAAGGGGCGCATGGGGGCGCTTCTAGTGTGGGGCCCACTCGTTTCCTATTGATTTATGGTCGTTTTGGGGTTTATGAGGGGCAGGTTTGTGATTTTGACCATGTTTACCTGGTATACAGACGCCTTGGGCAAGTCTAGGCACACGGTGCAGCACAGCACAGAGTACAGTCTCTCCTCCAGCTTCCCTGACTCTCCATCGGGTATTCTCATCCTCTTCTTGGGTGGTGGTTCGTCGTGGTCAGGCTCGGGCCCTTCTCGTCGTATCGCGACCTCCTCCTGCATGGCTGCGACCCCCGCGACAGCCTCCAGCGCTGCCCCCACGGCCCCGACCCCCAGGCCGGCCGAGGAGGAGCCAGGGGCGGCCGCAACGCCCACATCTCTCTCTTCCAGTGAAGACATGGTGGTGCTGATTGTCTAGAGAGTTTTCTGATGGGTGTATGCCGCGACCAGGCTGAGGCCGAAATATTAGCAGGTTAGCTCAGGGCTAGCTTACAATCTGTCAAGCTAACGGTCAGCTGACAGCAACTGGCTAGCTAGCTGGCTAGCTAACGGGCTGTCAGAAAGGAATGCAGGCTAACTTGTTCTAATGTTCCGCTTACTAACTTGGAATCTAAAAACCCAACGGTTGTGTAATAACGAAAACATGTGCAAAATGTTATTTATGACTATCAGCTAAATTATATGTTAAACTAGTTTTGTTGACTTACAGTAAGGCTAGCAGATTATGGCTAGCTTCGTTGACAAAAACACAGCAGTCGTCCCTTGCCTTGCCCAGGCAGAACAAAACAACCCAGGCGTCTCTCTCTCAGCTGTTGTGTTCACGACGCCGTTATTCGCACTGACAGCGGACACGCCGACGTGCACCGCAGGCCCGGTTCGACTGCTCGGTGAACGTCTCTGCTCCGGTACCAGCTGACTCTCCACGGGACCCACGGGACTTGTCGGTGTTTGAAGCTCCGGCTACAGATAGTTGGTTGCTGGGACGCGTCTCTTTGGCTACACAGCCATCTTTGTTTTTTCCTGTCCGTCTCCCCCGATCTGTACAGCACCGCGTCTCCCACTCAGTGTCGTTATTACTCAGGAAGGGACACGAACTACACTGATCTCCGGATTTGACAAAATGTGTCGATATTTTGCCAGTAACTGTAATGGCCTCTGTGCCAGCCCTTCAGTACAGTCGTGGATTGGCTGACAGTGGAATGTTTTGTTGTATCAGATGACTTGGGGTATTTAAAGAGTTTGGTATGGCGCATGCGTACTGACCGCCTGCGGGTCAGCGTATGGCAGGACTTGAAAGGTGACCAAAGATGCGACAAAATGAGGGCCATCGATCCTTTATGAATTTGCAGGGTTCATGTGCCATATCCACATGTAATAACGATTTTTATTTTATTTTACAAAACTACACAATGCATAAATAACAATCATCATAATAATAATATATCTAATAATAAAATAATACATCTTACAAAAATAGCCAATTGCTGCTGCTGCTTTGGTATTTGACAGCATGTTTACAACCCTGTGGCAGCAATCTTTCACGGTCAGCTGGTTGAAAGTTGAAAGAGACCCTGCGTGTGTGTGTGTGTGTGTGTGTGTGTGTGTGTGTGTGTGTGTGTGTGTGTGTGTGTGTGTGTGTGTGTGTGTGTGTGTGTGTGTGTGTTAAGAAAGCCTAAATAATTAAGTCAGGAGAGTAAGGTGATCAATAAAAAGAGTGAAAATGAAAGCATAGCTGCCCTTGGCTATGGATACTAGGTCAGATGGCATTTATTAGCATTTTCATCCAACCAATGCCCCAGATATGTGGCATAATAGTTTCAAGGGTGTGTGCTGCATGGGAGGGGTGCATGTATGGTATGTGTGTACGGGGGAGTTGGGGGCAGGATGTCACAGTGTCAGCTGTCTGAACAGGAGGGACAGGCAGGACCACTCCCATTGGATCGACAGATATGCCTTATTTGGTCTGTGGAATTGCTAGGGAGCCATACCTCCCTGGGTTACACACACACACAAGCGCACTTGACCCGGTAACTGCATGCTGCCATTCACTCAGTCCTGAATGTTGAACAATTCCGATTATGAGACACTGACTCACACAACACATTAATTGGTTAAAATATTGTCAGAGATTGTTAATTCATCAGACATTTTTTCATCGCAAAGTTACAGCGCCGGGACTAATATTTCAGTTCATCAGTAGTTTGTTACCAGCGCAGTACAAAAGCAGAGCATGTGTGTGATAAACACATTGTAAGAAAGGGGCTACTCATTGTTTTGTAGATGGCATGCTAGAATATAGTCAATACACAATGTCACTACTGCACATCAGTTAAAATGAAATGTGAAATGGAACATATACATTGTTTTTGGTTCATGAATGATGTCAGATACATTTCCATAACACAGCACAAACATGGGAGGCTCTTATATTCAAACACTGATGATTTCCACATGGACGAATACCTTTGTCATCACACATCAACTTGATCAATTTATAACCGCAGTATAAAAGGATTACACACATGTATGACATTTATCCAGCCTCGTCAATCAGCCCCCATTCAATTGCTAAAGTGAATCTCGTCACATGCAGGTTAAGAAGGATTCCGTTGTCAGGAAATCATCAGTATTGTTTGGGCCAATAACAGTGATGACCGTGATCCAATCAGTCAGTCAGATAGGGGGTTGTTGGCGACTGGCTGGGGCGGTGTGGGTGTGGGTGGGTGGGTGGTGGAGGTGACGGCGTTAGGCTCATGGAGGTTTTGTACTGGGCTCCTGCAATTTGGCGGCTCGGTAATGGCTCCGGGTGGGTCTGGAGAAGGGCTGTCTGAGGGAGGTGTGAGGCATTCCTGATGGAGAGAATGAGTTGAGGACACTGCCTCTGGGTTAGTGGAGGGATCTTGTTGGTTCGAGTGGTCGGCTGCGATTGGTGGTGGCGGACTGCCCGCAGTTTCTAGGTCGATGGGGTGTTGTTGAGTCAGGGGTGCTGGTGGCGCGGGGTTTGTGTCAGTTGGAGGCGTTGGTGAACCTGGGGGTGACTGCGATGGGCTGTTGTGTTCGGATAGGTGTGCCTCGCTTGGGGACAAAAGTTGGGTTTGGACCGGGGTGGCGGCGAGCCGACTGAGTTCGGTACTGGGGCCGGTTGGGCCGACCGCGACGCTGCTGGTGGTTGACGGTGTGGGACTCTGAATTCCTGGATTGCCGAGTTCCTTGCTGGGAGGGTCATGGCCTGTGGGGGTGTATTCAGGTTTCTGTTGATCAGGTCTGGTCTCTGAAGTTGTGTGCAGGGTGTCCTGTGGTCCGGTAAGGACTGTACTTGTCTCTGTTGACAGTAGCTGAGCTGGTTCCTCCTGGTCCCGGGCGTTGCCTGTGTTAATTTGAGTTTGGCTATCATGTCGTCCAGGGATCTCTGATGTGTTAACCTGTGCTTTGTGTGTGCTGTCGGCGTGAGCTAGTCTTTTATCTCCCGGTGCTTCTGCTGCATCGATCTCAGCTGGTCTCTCTGAGTCGGAGTCGGAGTCTGCTGTGTTCTTCTGAGCTTTGTGTGTGACTGCCCCCAGGTGGCAGGACGAGGACATAGCCTGGACCCAGAGATGCTGCAGGGTCTGTGCTGCTGTCAGCCTCACTGTGGGATCTATCTGAAGCAGAGCTCTGACAAGGCCAATGGCTCCTGCACGCACGCACATGCACACACGCACACGCACACGCGCGCGCACACACACACACACACACACACACACACAATTGGATTAAAACACACACGCACAAATTGTGTGTTTGTGTGTGCATGTATACTTGAGCTTGTGTCTACAGTGTATTTCTGTACATCTCACCCTCTGAGATGGGGTCCCAGTAGGGGGACAGAAAGTGCAGTTCTCCCTCTTTTATAAGCCGGAAAAGCTCTTCCTGGTCCCGATCCCGACCGCGGAATGGGGGGAAGCCACACAGCAGGATGTAGAGAATAACACCCAGCGCCCACACATCCACTGCCAGCCCATAACCTGTTGGGTCAGATAGCAAACAGAACCAAAGAATTTGAAAGACATAGATAATTATGGTGCAGCACAGGCAGTGAAAAAGTCTAAGGAATGTAAAAGAGTGATTTATATGGCAGCAAACAGTACGAACCTGTCTCAGAGAGAATCTCTGGGGCTACATAGGTGGGTGTACCACAAATAGTGAAGATCGGTTCAGTCACAACCATGGCCAGGCCAAAGTCTCCCAGCTTCACCCTACTGCTGCCATCAGCCATACGCTCCATCTGAGGGAGGGGGAGGGAGGAAGGGAGGTGATATTTCTCAAATTCAAATGTTGTGGACACATGGATATACTGGGACACCAATGTTATTGACAAATATTTGTTAAATTTTTGCTTATGCCTAACATTGCCCTTGCCCGCATATTCACAGCTACTGTATTATCTGTGTTTTCAGATTATATTAAACCTATGAATAAAGAATTATTTGAGAATTTAAATGAAATTTAATGAAGGGGCATATTTCTTTAAAAGTACAATTTAGATGAAGCAAAGTAATTTTGCTTCCTAAATATTAATTGGAATTAGAGCCAAATAATCCTGTATCCATCATGCCTGAAATGACAATACTGTCTTAATACTGACCAGGAGGTTCTCTGGTTTGAGGTCTCGGTGGACGATGCTCTTGCTGTGGATGTACCTCAGGGCTTCGCTCACATCCGACACCATCAGTCGTGCTTCTGCCTCGGGGAACCTCCCCCGCTCCGCGATGGCCTCAAACAGATCCCCTCCCGTCACCAGTTCCATCACCAGGTAGGAGTGAGTGTGTGTGTGGTGGTGCGTGTACAGGCGGACCACGCGAGGGTGACACAGACTGCCCAGGAGGCTCAGCTCGTTCTGCATCATGTGCTCGCGGCCAATAAGCTTGCAGCGTTCCACCACCTTCAAGGCCAGGCTCTGGCCGTTGTCGCGACGGCGGCACTCCCGCACCACCGCAAAGTTCCCGTCTCCAACCACGCGCCCTATATCATAACATCGCTCAATATCCGACTGGGTGAGATCACTCCTGTGTGATGGAAGGTCAAAGCTCGCCCTCTGCTGGGTTTCTGCCTGTACTGACCCCACCCCCGGCAACGGATTTGATGATAAAAGTTGTAATCGGTCGACGCGGTTCTCCTCAACTCTGCCTCTTGGCTGAGGAGGCGGAGCTCCGGGAGGAACGACTGTATTTCTCACTTCCTGCCCCGTGGAGGAACTTCCTTTGTGCTTCCTCGTCACAGGAGGGAGCGGGATCTTATTTGACCCTATTTGACTGGGACGCACCCTCCCGGGTATTTGAGTGGGACGCCCTGAACCCAGATATATATGACCTCTTTCAACTAAGCAGTTTCCACACAGAGTGGGAGAGCTGGCCTCTGCCTCTTTTAGACCCTCCTCTTGTTCAAACGGACCAATGACAGAAAGCCGTCTGTCTCTGGCCCCGCCTCTTACCCGCACTCTCTGCAGGTGGTTGGGCGCGTGCGTGGGTTTTCTGCATGCATGCTTCTTCTGAGAATGCTTAGCGTCCGAGTTATAATTTTCCGGCCTGTGTGGGTCCGTGTGGTACGCCGGCTGTGCGAGTCTGTGCGCACCGTTGTGTGCCTTGGCGTGTGTATTCGTGTCCTGGTGAGCCTCTTGGTGCGCGTGCGTCTCGCTGCCGTCCGCTCCCTCGCTGTATCCGCTGTCGCCCTTGGCGGCCTTGTCCGGCGCCGGGCAGAGCCTCTTCTCCCAGACCCGCAGTGCGTCGGCCCGGTAGTGGGAATGCTCGGGAAACAGCTCCTCCAGGGCCTCCTGCACGCTCCTCAGCTCCGGACGAGCCTTCCCCAGCGCCAGGAAGGCCACCTCGCCACGGAAGAAGTCGCACACGCCCCTCACCTGGGAGGGAAGGGTGAGACACAGAGGATGAGAATGACTAACAGCTTCCTATAGTTCCCATGTGGAGGAAAAAAGCACGAGTGGACAGCGTCATCACCGGGAGCATAACATAACACTATTAGCATACTAGCATAGCATAACACTATTTTTACCACAGACATCCCTTTGTTTCAACTTGTTGCGTTTTCCTTTTAATCCCTTTATCTGTGTAATGGCTGGCCAGTGGTTGTGCCGTGAAGTGAGGAAACGGAAGAAGGACACGGCGACGCCTTAAGAGACACTCTAGCAACAGATACTGGAGCCCATGTGGGTTTTAGCTTCCTTGCTAGAGTGTCGCCTCCCATGCCGGAGGTTCACAGTTCGATCCCCAGATGCGGGCGGGACTGCGTACACAACACCAGTTACATCTGGTCCAATCACTGGTCAGTGTCAATTGAAGTGCACATTCCTGGGTTTGAAGCAGGGATGTATTACCGAACGGGCCTACCGGGCCCAGGCCCAGGGGCCCAAGAGCTCAGGGGACCCATAACCCATAGCCTCTTCGCAGGGCCACCATATCTTGCCTGGGCCTGGGATCAAATGATCCCTTAGGACCCCAACTGTTTATTTTTGACAAAATGTTCCATACGTTTATGGATACTGTAGGGTTATTGCAATTTTGGCTTTAACTGAGTGTACCTGCACTGTAAATCTTGTTAATTGAGATGCAGGTGCATTTATTTATTGTTATTGTGCTGTTGGCTTCGAGTGTTCAGGTGATAGGTGATAGGTGAGATCCAGGTGAATGTATGTCTTAGTTATTATTCTGTCCTTAATTGCACATATGTGCGCTGTGAGGGGGGGGCCCTTTTTGCATCCAGGCCCAGGGGCCCCGTCATGTCATAATCCGCCTATGGTTTGAAGGTCAGTGACAGATGTGTGTTGAGCCTCACCTCGCGTGCGTGGGGTGTGTAGAGGCGTGTGACCCTGGCTCTGTGCCAGCGAGGAAACCCCAGCGCCTCCGAGAGGTCCAGCAGCAGCTGCTCGAAGGACACCACGCCCCTACGGTTCAACAGCACCGTTACCTTGGAGAC
>NC_139643.1:35931918-35942024 GCF_964638095.1 Poromitra crassiceps | reverse complement strand
CCCCTGGTGAAGGCTGTGTAGAGCTGGCCATGGGCAAGACACTGACTGAGGTACAGTAGGTAGATGGTCATTCTCTTGCCATTGACCTTTCTTGGTGGTAACAGAAAGCTAATCTGATAGGAAACTGCCATCTGACAAAGGTGAAGGGAAGCTCATCACTTCTGTCATGGTGAGGAATTCTTGGCAGGAAGATCCTTTCACCTTGTTTGTCCCTACATAAATCTCACATTCAACCACCTTGTCCATCATCTGCACCACCACCATCCGGGTGTCGTTCTTGAGAGTACGGTCAGGACCTGCTTGTAGCTTCCTAAGCAGCTTGGGGGCATGGTGGATCAGTGGTAGCACTGTTGCCTCACAGCTCGACGGTCCTGTGTTCGATTCCCACCTGGGGGCGCTGAGGGTGTGTCTTCAGTGCCTACTGCCCAGGTGGGCTATCTCGTCTCGTCATGAGTGATGTCACTCAAGCAATTGTGATGTCATCAGTGATGTCATTCAAGTGACATCATCGGTGACATCACCAGTGGGAAGCAGGGAACAGATACTGATGATGACACAAGGGCTCTGAGTGTGAAGGCCTAGTTTCCTTTGCACCAGATTCATTCCAGACCCCTGAAAAGTGTTTTGGCAAATTTTAGAGGCGGTCGGAGCAACGGTGTGCCTTGAAACAGACAGCTCTCTGGACAAAGTGACAGCTCTCCAATTAGTAAGATGGGGGGGGGGGGGGGGATACCACATACCGTGATATTTTGGTAGATATCGTATTGTACTGTGAAATTTCATATTGTTACATCCTTATGCACTAGGATACTATTGTGCAATATAGTATGTCTGTCCGTCTGTCCGTCTGTCCGTCTGTCCGTCTGTCCGTCTGTCCGTCCGTCTGTCCTTCTGTCTGTCCGTCTGTCCATCTGTCCGTCTGTCCGTCTGTCTGTCCGTCTGTCCTTCTGTCTGTCCATCTGTCCGTCTGTCCGTCTGTCTGTCCGTCTGTCCGTCTGTCCGTCTGTCCGTCTGTCTGTCCGTCTGTCCTTCTGTCTGTCCGTCTGTCCATCTGTCCGTCTGTCTGTCCGTCTGTCCGTCTGTCTGTCCGTCTGTCCTTCTGTCTGTCCGTCTGTCCATCTGTCCGTCTGTCCGTCTGTCCGTCTGTCTTCCTGTCTGTCTGTCTGTCTGTCTGTCTGTCCGTCCGTCTGTCCGTCTGTCTGTCTGCTGTCAGGATTTTCATGGACCTTCATGGAAGGTGTGTACTATAGCATGGGCCAAGGAAGAGCTCATTAAATTTGGGAGCGGATCCTGATCCGACTCACGCAATAATAGCACGAACGAGCAATAATAGCCAATAATAGCGGGCCTTGGCAGAGGTCTGCACGCGCTCTCTGAGTGCCCAACTAGTTTTATAGATAGATTTATTGGATTCTGTTGATTCCCCAAAGGAGATGCGTCTGTTTTTTTCTCACAGCCTCCCTCATCACTCTGCTGTGATACAGTGATCTTCTATCTCTGAACAATGTGCTCTCCTACAGACTAACAGTAGACCTCCCAGCCAAAACAGAGCTATAGATGAGCTGCAGTCAGGCAACGTCTGCCTCTTTGCTTTGGTTAGAACTAAACAGAATCGCATCTGCTACATCAGGGATACTCAACTTGCTTTGCCCGGGGGCCACTTTTGCAAAGTGACAGGAGGCCAGGGGCCAGTTAATAAACAAACCTTAATAATATATATACAGTATATATATATTTTTAGTGGATTGTAGGTTTTTGGGGTGCCAACCAGAATGAAACCACATAGCATAAATCTGAACCACCAAGCAGAATGTAAACAAGCAATAATCAAATCAATAATCAGATTGAGAATGCAAACAAAATATCCAGTGTATCGCAGGTGCCTGTATAATGAAAACAATAAATAACAAAAGTTAGAAATTCAGGCTCTTAACTTTTCAGTTCAGTTCTCAAATTATGTTCAGAGTAAACCCTCTTCCCAAACAAATCAATAAAGGATCTCTCTCAAAAAGAAAATTAACCAAACAGGTCAAGTTTGTGCACACAGGATACTTACATTAGTTGGGTTAAGTTAGTTAAGTACAACATACAGTATAAGTGCCTGCGTGGCAAGCAGGCTGCGAAATTTGAAAATGTAGCTGGAGCCGAGTCAGACTTTATTAGTTTTCATTGTGAATTAGAAAATGGTCGGGGAGCCACTCTGCACCCTATCGAGGGCCACATCTGGCCCCGGGGCCGCAAGTTGAGTATCACTGTGCTACATGGAGACTCGCGGTATATTAGAAAGCAGTGGACCCCAAACCGTAATTTACTGGAAAGTCTACACTGTCCACATGCATTTCCTGTAGCCCCCACCCGCTTCCTTCTGCAAAGTATGATGTCTTACAGTAGGCTATGTAGCTGGGATGGGAAGTGACTGAGCATTGCTTTGGTCGCAGCTATGATCTCCAGCCTGGCTGGTGTTGAGTAACAGTGTTGTGGGAATTTGCATCCTCTGAGGCGTGCTAGCTACTGTAACAGTTGCTGCCCCCCGTGTTACAGGAATAAGTGTCCCCTTGAGCTCGGTGTTACAGTGGAATGTGTCCCCGCTGAAAACAGTTGTTCCCTTGTAGAATAGCGCGGAATGCCACTTCCTCTTTTGTGTGTGCGTGCGTGCGTGCGTGCGTGCGTGCACGTCTGTGTATGTTTGGTCTGCGCAATATTCTCACCACTGGCATCAGAGGCTCAGCTCGGCATTCTGGGAATATCAGTGCCTGGTCGGATCGGATGATGCACTCACACAGCTGTTGTTTCTAAGAAAAGCTCGAGGACACACACAAACACACACAGTGTCACACACACACACAGTGTCACACACACACACACACACACACACACACACACACCCCCCCCCCCCCCCACACACACACACACACACACACAGACACTCACATGGACGCACAGCACACATGCAAATACCACAGCTAGGCAAAGGCCTATACATTACAATCACAGATGCACAGGCACACTTACAGTAATACGCTATGTGTCAAGCAGCAATTAACTCAGGCCATGGGATGCTTTCAGCATGCCCAGACAAAGGTCCAGTGGCATATTGACACAAAACACACACTCACACGCAAAACACACGCAAAACACATACACAAGCTACTTGATGTAATTTCCAGCAGCTATGCTTTTATGCACTGACAACTGTCACCCTGTGTGATATGTGAATGTGCATGCATGCATGCATGTGTGTGTGTGTGTGTGTGTGTGTGTGTGTGTGTGTGTGTGTGTGTGTGTGTGTGTGTGTGTGTGTGTGTGACGGTGTGGAGGTGTTTTTGTTGTACAATAGCCACAAGAGCTCTTTCCCCCTGTTTGTCGATCTGTTTAGGCTGTTTTCCCATCGACCACTAAAGGGCTTGCAGAGATAGAGAGAGGGGGCGACAGAGGAGAGGACGGCTGGAGAGGATAATTGCGTTTTCGAGCTGCCCCGTGGGAACATGGGATATATGACCTCATCATTCACCTGTGAGGCTCCTGAACAGTAAACAACTTCCAGAGAGGTACACACACTCGCACGCACACCGAGACAAAGTTACCACACACACACACACACACAAGCACGCACGCGCACACACACACACACACACACACACATACTGTACATGCGCACACACTCACACACACACACACACACGCACACACACACACACACACACACACACACACACACACACACATATAGGCTACAGGGTTTTTCTTGGCTCAGAATAGGCCTTTGGGGGGTGACTAGCACGTATGACCGTAAGCATGATCTGTGCGTTCCGCTCATGCCTATGGTCATTGGACCGGTCATGCTTATGGTCGTGCATAGCCTACATTTCTCTGGGTTAGTGTGTGTAGTAGTCAGGGTTATCATCAACACAAATGTATCAGTCATTGTCAGAAATGATAGAGCAATATGTGTTCACACAGCAACCCAAGTTTCAGACAGTCATTTCAACGTACAAATGTGAGACATTAACTTTGAAATGATCGAAATTGACACAGTAAAAGAATGAGTTGGCGTGTAGTCAGAGTTGTGCTGAACTCAAATATATCAGGCCTTTGGGGGCCGCCACAATTTTCTCTATGCATCAAAAACCCTGATATATATATATATTTTTTTACAAATACACTCAAAAGTACACAAACGCACACATTCATCCTCATGGTCCATGTTGCGTGCTTGTTTTGAAGGATGACTGAGGTGGCTGTAGGAAGTATGGACCCAGAACCAGAACCCTGTGCTCCGACATGTTGTGATGTCATCGGCTCCCCCCCCTCTCCGCACTCTCCGATCCCCTGCACCAATCAAGGGGAGGAGGAGGGTCACCATGACGATAGAAAGCTGGAGCAGCAGGTGAGTGACTGCCTGCAACACCATAGACCCTTCTCACGGGGGCCATTTTGTGTCGAATAGGCAGGGTAAACACAGGTGCAAGGCAAGCAGGACACTAATGAGGGTTTCCAACTTCCATGATTGGAATTTGGAAACCCTCATTCGTGTTTTGTGTCTTTTTGACACAAAATGGCCCCCGCGAAAAGGGTCTATTGGAGCTGCATCCCGACTCACACACGCACGCGCACGCACACACACACACACACACACACACACACACATGCACGCATGCGCATGCACGCACACATGCACGCACACACACACACACACACACACACACACACACGTCGCACACACACACACACACACACACACACACACACACACACACACACACACACATACACACACACACACACACACACACACACACACACACACACACACATGCTTGATAATAAATTATGTCTTGACTTACAGAAACAGTGTAACCAGGTGCAACCAAAGAGAAAAATGAAGGTAAGCTAAAACAAACTCCTCCTCACATTACTCATTCTTATTGAAATATCAAGTGTGTGTATAGATTATGAGTGCATGTCTGTGTGTTGTGTGTATACATTATGAGTGTGTGTCTGTGTGTTTCAGACCAAAGGGAAGTTGGTGCGCAGTATGGCTATATGTGAGGAACCCTCCCCACCTGGATACAGCGCCCAAGACAGTCAGGTAACACACGCACGCGCACGCACGCACGCGCGCACACACACACACACACACACACACACACACACACACACACACACACACACACACACACACACACACACATACACACACACACACACATCATCATCATCGTCATCATCATCATCACAATGCTCAAATACCAGTCCTTACGTGTCTTCTCTCTTTTATTCCCTGTCAGGCTCCTGTAGAAGATCACACCTTGTCCAGCTGCCATGACGATGAGTTGGAGTTGGAGAAAAGCAAAGACCCAAAGAAACATTCACTATCCAAAGGTGTGTGTGTGTGTGTGTGTGTGTGTGTGTGTGTGTGTGTGTGTGTGTGTGTGTGTGTGTGTGTGTGTGTATGTGTGTGTGTGTGTGTGTGTGTGTGTGTGTGTGTGTGTGTGTGTGTGTGTGTGTGTGTGTGTGTGTGCGTGTGCGTGTCTGTGTCACTGAGTGCGATGACTAGCACACAATAATCTAATAACTGGGAAAAATCAGATAATGCTGAAAGTCCAGCACTCTCAATGTCCTTTTGATATATTTAATAGATCTGGGTCAGAGATCTATTAAATCTACCAAAAGCCCCTCCAGGTCAATCCTTTCTATTAAATCAAAAAATGGCGCCCTGCTGACTGATCCCAAGGAGATAAAGGATCGATTTAGGGAGTTTTACAGTGAACTCTATTCATTTAAATGTGATGCCGCTCAGCCCGATTTGAACGACTTTTTTGACCCTCTTGAAACACCCAAACTTAGTGACGCTGCCAGAGAGGACTACACTGTGATTTTACATTGGAAGAAATAACTTCTGCCATTAAGTCATTCCCATCAGGCAAAAAAGCCGGACCGGACGGATTCGGTGCTGAATTCTACAAAAAATCTGCGACATCCTCCCCCTCAGAATGACATCTAGCTCTAAGAAGGACAAAGTCTTGCCTAAAACATTGTATGAAGCTAATATCTCCCTCATTTAAAAAAAGGGGAAGGAGGAAGTGGACCCGGCGAGCTACAGACCCATTGCGCTCCAGAACTTTGACAGAAAGGTAATCACTAAAACGCTGGCTACCCGGCTAAATAAACATTTGTCATCCATTATTCATCCTGACCAGACAGGGTTTATAGGTTTTCTTTCTTTAATGTCAGACGCCTCCTCAACACCATATTCGAGTCACTGCACAGATTCGGGTTTGGCGATTCATTCATTTCCTGGGTAAAACTCATATACGCTAGTCCAACATGTTCAGTTATAACCAATGGTGACAAGTCAACCAGTTTTCCATTGCTTCGCTCGGTTCAGCAGGGTTGCCCTCTCTCGCCGGCCCTCTTCGCCGTCGCGCTCGAGCCCCTTGCCTTAAAAATACGTTGTCACCCAAATATTGTAGGCCTGAAGGTCGGAGGCATTGAGAGGCGTATTAGTTTGTACGCTGACGACATAATATTATACCTACATGACTCGGAGAGGTCGATCCCTCCTCTTTTAGAATTAATCACTTCCTTCGGTAAGCTGTCCGGATATACAATTAATTGGACAAAGAGTGACTTTGTGCATCTCTCTGATGTCTTCACCCCCGGCTTCTTGGAAAACCTCCCATTCAAATTGGCCAAAGACCGTCTCACTTATCTTGGCCTGACCATACCCAGAGATCCTAAATTAATACTTAAGTTGAACTTTGGTGAATTTGTTTTGACACTCAAGCAATGTATAGAAAACTGGAAAATCCTCCCTTTGTCCATGATTGGTCGTATAAACTCAGTCAAGATGGTTTCACTTCCCAAGTTCCTCTATTTGTGTCAAAACCTTCCCATTCTCCTCACATCTGCTTTCCTTACAGAGCTGGACTCCATAAGTATGTTTTACATCTGGAATTATAAGAACCATAGAATTTCGAAAATTAATCTGCAAAAACCCAAATCTGAAGGCGGGCTGGCCCTGCCAGTGTTTAGACACTACTATTGGGCTGCTAATCTTAGGGCTTTGATGTTCTGGCGGCGGGGGACTCCCGGCAATCTAATTCTCGGGGCTCCCCTGTGGCTGAAAATGGAGGCGAGCTCTAGTGTGAACTCCTCTCTGCCAGTTATGTTGTTTTCTAAGCTACAGCAGCACGGGACTTTACAACATTTAAGTTTTGTTGTGAAAAATTCAGTCAGAATTCTAAGCCAAATTAGAGGTGTTGTGAGTCTATCTGATGTTTCTATCCTCACACCAATTTGTTTTAATCATTCTTTTTCACCACCATGGTCAGACAAACTCTATCATGCCTGGAGTGAGAAGGGGCTGGTTTCCATTAGGGACCTGTACATAGATGGTAATTTTGCATCCTTCGATATTCTGAAAAGGAAATATTTGAGTTGCCCAACACACACTGGCTTAGATACCTACAAGTCAGACACTACGTTAGATCCAAGATTCGGGATTTTGAGGCTCTCCCAAGTGAACATGTTTTTTTGTATGTTTTGTTAAGCCCCCCTCACTCTAGGCATCTTATTTCCAGATTTGTGTGTCTGTTTGATGATCACATCAGGGTCTCCACTGAGAGGATTAGAGAGGCGTGGCAGGAGGAGCTTGGTGTTGACTTGTCTGAAATTATATGGGACAGGAGTCTGTCTCTGGTCCAACTCTGCTCGGTTAACTTCATTATTCCAAGGCTAGACTGCACAAGATCTATCCTTCCGTCTCGCCGCTATGTGACAGGTGTCAGGTGTCACTATCCCATGCTTTTTGGTTTTGTCCTTTACTTTCCGGATTCTGGAAAGTAAAGATATTTGACTGGCCTTTCAGCCAGAGGCAGAACTCGCCATCTTCGGCTGCTCAGAATCCTCGCTGTTCCTCCCTATGGCTCTGCAGCAGTCCCCGACACAGGGGACGACTGTCGCCAAGAGACTTATTCTTAAGGAATGGAAGTCCCCCTCTTCACCTTCCTTCCAGCTGTGGCTGATGGACATGATTTCGGTTATACATATGGAGAGACTCCGGTTTCTGAGGATCAATTCACTTAGGAAATTCTCTGAGGTCTGGGATCCGTTTCTGGTCTATTTGGACGAGGTTAGAGGTGACTGATGACTTGCCTGGCTGACTCTTTATGGACCCCTGGCGCGGGATCCCACGCACATTCCTTGCAAGCAGATTGACACTCTACGTGGCTGGTATCACTATGCACATTGAAAAGTTAATATATGTATGTTTTTGTTTTTGTTTTTGTTTTTGTCTTTGTTTGAGCCTGTTGTTCTGTTCTGTTTTGTTCTGAAAATTGTAAAATAAAATATATTTAAAAAAATATATTTCTAAATCTACCAAAAGGACATTGAGAGTGCTGGATTGTGCTCGACTGTTTGGATGTCGATCTACCTCAGTGTTTATTTGATGTGGCGGTGCGGTGTTTTAATGTGTCCCTGCATGCCTCTCTCTCTCTCTCTCTCTCTCTCTCTCTCTCTCTCTCTCTCTCTCTCCCTCTCTCTCTCTCTCTCTCTCTCTGTGTCTCTGTCTCTGTCTCTCTCTCTCTCTCTGTCAGAGCCCAGTCTGGAATACAAAGACTCCACTGGCATAGACCTGCACCAGTTTATCATCGACACCCTCAACAGCAACCCCAGAGACCGCATGATGCTGCTTAAACTGGAGCAGGACATGATCGACTTCATCACCAGCAATAGGTGTGTGTGTGTGTGTGTGTGTGTGTGTGTGTGTGTGTGTGTGTGTGTGTGTGTGTGTGTGTGTGTGTGTGTGTGTGTGTGTGTGTGTGTGTGTGTGTGTGTGTGTGTGTGTGTGTGTGTGTGTGTGTGTGTGTGTGTGTGTGTGTGTGTGTGTGTGTGTGTGTGTGTGTGTGTGTGTGTGTGTGTGTGCGGGTGTGTGTGCGCGCGTGCGTGTGAGAGAGAGTATACATGATTTTGGGATCTTATTTAACTGTGTGTGTATAGGTGGACCTGTATGCATACTAAATGCTATTATATTATATATTATGTGCATCTGAAATGTGTTTTCACTGCATATATTACAGTTCTGTCCACACAAGGCATTTAGTGCGCTGCTTGATAAATCGAGCCAATTAAGTGTCTGTGGGTGTGTTTGGGCCACAGGGTACCTAATTGGAGTTGGAGCCAAAAAATACCATCAATCTCTACTTATGTCTCTCTCTCTCTCCCTCCCTCTCTCTGCCCCTCCTCCCCCCTATCTCTCCTCCCTTTATTTATCCTCCCTCCCTCTCTCCGTTTCACTCTCTCTCTCTCACACCTCATTCTTTCCTTCTCTCTCATGTGCATTCTCTGCCCCTCCCTCCCCTGTCTTTCCCTCTTTCTCACCCTTCCATTCTCTCTCTCTCTCTCTCTCTCTCTCTCTCTCTCTTTCTCTCTCCATCTCTCTTGTCTCTCAGTCCGTTTAAGAAGTTCCCCCACATGTCCTCCTACCATCGCATGCTGGTCCATCGGGTGGCGGCCTACTTTGGCATGGAGCACAATGTAGACCAGACAGGCAAGGCTGTCATCATCAACAGGACCGGCAGCACACGCATGTGAGCACATCTGTGTGTGTATGTGCATGTCAGCTGTGTGTGTATGTGCATGTCAGTCTACGCCTGCTCATGTCCACCGCAGTGTAAAAAAACAGCCACTTCTTCGCCCACAGACCAGAGCAGCGTTTTCTCGACGAGGTGCACGAGGAGAAGAGCGAGGAGATCCATCAGTGGAAAGCTATTCTGAAGAGAGACAACAGCTCAGATGACCAGGTGTGTGTCTGTCCTTCACATTCCCATGTCCTTCTGATGGTCTACTTGCTGTTCTAGCTGTACAGCGGTCAATTCAGGAATGTCTCTATGATTTGACATTGATCCTCCTGCCTGTGTTGTTGTTGACCTGCTCTGATCCCCTCCTCCTTCAGGCCAAACTCCATCCCTTACGGGAGAGGCAGAGCAAGTCAGTGGAGGAGAGAGAGGACGAGTACCAAAAAGCACGAGACAGAATCTTCAGCCAGGAGGTGAGTATTGAGTGAGCAAAACAGAAAGAGAGAGACGAGACAGAGAGAGAGA
>NC_139643.1:35921918-35926918 GCF_964638095.1 Poromitra crassiceps | reverse complement strand
CACACAACACACCTTTTTTCACACTGCACCTTCCCTCACTCACACCCCTTCCTCCCCTCGGATGTTGCCCACAGGATATGCTATCCACACTCACACATACAAGCATGTGCGCGCGCACACACACAAACACACGCACATGCACACACGCACACGCACACACACGACAACACCCACCCACTCACTCACATGCACATATCACTGTACCAAAGCTAAATAGTATATATCAGAGCTGCTGTATTGAATGCATAATTTATATACACAAATTGAGTTTTATATTGATATTAAATTATATATTCTGTTTTAATGAAATGCAATGTGTGAATAGAATAAAGTGCTGTGGCTGGATTTGAAGGTCACATTTCTATACGATCTCCTCTCCTTGTTTCCTGTCATATTTCTTTCCTCCCAGATGATGATGATTATAATGAGCCATGGATGCAGGCAAGGGGGATAATATGTACGCTAGAAAATTGAGTTTGATATTTGAGCATATGCGTTCTCAACATGGAGTATAAGATGGAAGAGGCAGTCGTACGCGAGGCTGTCAAGGTCATGCTTCACCATGGGAAAGTACAAATGTGGGTTGACAAGCGACCCATAAGCCACAAGGTTCATAAATGGAAGATCAAACAGTCTGTCTCTCTGGTTTACTGTCTGCTTTGCTTAAATACATTGAGTGCAAGATTTAGTGTTCACTTGTTTGAGTGGGTGGGGGGGTCGTTTAGTTTTGTCGTATTATTATGATAGTAATATTTTACATTCCTCCTGTTTGTGGCTGTTTAAGGTGTGCTAATACAGCGCTGAATGGGAGTATTGATCTATATATTAGACAAGCAATGTTCAGGTTTTTACAATCCTAAAGAAAAGTCATACATTATGGAATGTAACTTACTCTGTTATGAATTATATAGAGGAGGGCATTTTGAATTGTTTCATCAAGCCACTGGAGGTTTTCCACTGCAAGACTTTGGCTCCCCCTCCTGCTTAAAGGGAGATAGTGCAGACATTTTGAACAATATCTAGGCAGTTTTGCCACTTAAGATCGCTTACATTTCATAACTTGATATATGTTTATTTTCAAGATATCTACCTTTATTTTTACTAGTAGTTTTTTTCATTACACATTATTCACTCATTTAGGACTAAACTCTAATGCAATTCTGCTAGTTATTATTTATTAGTATAGTATCTGATTAGTTGCAATTACACTCTTTTCGATGTTCCATTGTTGCTAGCTGCAATTGAACACAGACATGGATTAGTTTTTCAATATTGTTTTTTTCCATTTGGCTAGCAAAATCTACAATTGTATGATCAACATCGTTTGACTAGTCATTGCCATTTGTCAAGTATTAAAAAATGTCTACTAGCAAAAATTATATCTTCATTTGGAATAAAAACTAGAGGTTATCAAAATACTACTGATCACTATTTAATGACTATTAGTAACAAGTAAAAATTAGAATAGTAACTAGAAATAGCAACTAGTAGTAACTAATGAATAATAACTAGTAAAATTGAAAGACTAGTGAAGTTGGTATCTAAAACGTGTAGCTCCACAAGATAAAAAATAATAATTTACTAGTAAGAACATAAAAATGACCAAAGTGGTTGTGCGTAAGTTTTTTGATACCAAAAATCAAATGAGTACCTATGAAATTATAACTAGTATATCTAAAACTATAATAGCAGTAGTTAAAACATGCACAAAAGTGGCTATTTGTTTTAGTGGCTAGTGCATGGGAAAGAAATTGCAACGGCTAGCCACACTAGTTCATATAAATTTAATTTTCATGCTTTGTATTGCAGGAACACTGGAGGGTTTCTTTCTAAAACACTAAGCAGCCATTTGGGGAAAATGTTGCTTGATGTTCTTCATTCAATTTGCCAAATATACAGATCATTCCATAATCTAAAACACTGCTATTTCATAAGGTCTTCATATATAGCCAACAAATTTCAATACTATTGTGAGTTACTGAACTCAAATAATATAGTGACTCGGGCCATCATGCCGACAATAACTTTGATAGAGTGTGATAATTCATTTTAGAATGAAACTCATGGAATAAAATTGATTTTGTCCGCTAATGTAACCAAACTTATCCATCAACCACACACACACATACAGTCGTAAAATTACATTTATATTTCATAACTGCCATATTGAATAATTCATAGAATACCAATGGCCTCACCAAGCAGTTTAACAAAGCTAATCTTGCTGTTTTCTGCTTTGACTTAGACACACATCCACACAGGCAGCGGTGCAGTTTCCATGAACTTTAATAAAAGGCACATGTACAGCCATAGTGAGATGAGTGAGTCCATTGGCATAGAGACAAAGCGTTAAAACACAGAAATACAGGAAGTAGAGAGGTCAGGAGGAGAGAGCGCTATCTGCTTTACAGTAGAATCTACTTTAGTAACATCTTCTCATTTTCATTCAAGTAAGTCTAACACTCTAATATGTCACCGTGCTATGGTAACCCCCACCCCCCATACACACAAACACCCACCCACCACCACCCTCCACCTCGCGCCGCCCAAAGTCTGTTGTTCCAGAAGAGCTTTGCAGGTGTTTTGGGCACGTGGAGAGGTCCGGGTGGTCCTGAGTTGCACTCAGGTCTCTGTGGTCGACAGTTCAGGTCCGTTCTAGTACTGTACTCAGGGAGTAAACTGCTGTTCACATGGGGGCGTGTTCACTCAGGGCCACGGGGATCTCACAGTTATGATTTGTTTACGCACACGCACGCACGCACAGGCACACAATCTAACTAAAAGGCAAAGTTCATGGGTACTTAAATATTTGGGGTTAAAAGAGAAATAAAAATGGTATAAGTTAGCTTAAAAGGTTAAATATAACCACAACTTAAGAAGTAAGTTGAACTAAAATAAGCATGCAGCCAGGCCAGCTCTCCTGTTGTTGAAAGGTAAGGGGGTCGGGGCTGTGTGGGGGCGCCATCTTTGTTCTCTAGCATAGTCTGAGACACAAAATGGCTGCCATTTGCCCAAACAGAATGGAATGGGGCTAGACTAGGGCACATTGCTTACAGGGGGAGGGAAGAAGACACGCAAGCTTGGGCGCACGCACACACGCACACAAACATGCTCTATACAACCATTCATGTGTCCACTGAACAGCTCAGAATGGTCGAAAGCCAACCACTCTGTTTTCACATTCATGTCTTTGGGACATTCGCACACACAACATGCAGTCAGTCACACAGTCTCTCACATGTACATGTACACACACACACACACTCGCACCCGGCACATCCGGCTTTGGTTGGTGTGTGCTACCTTTGGCTGTGGGGGCCAGGGGTCAAGGGTCAAGACAGCCTGACCTCAGAGAGCTTCCACAGGTACACACCAGCCAGCCACGCCCTAGCATAAAACGACCATCTCAGACCCCCCTCGCTGCCCCCCCCCCCCCACCACCTCCGTCTTCCCCTTCCCAGGTGACACCCTCCACATTCCATATCAATGCCCACCCATCTCCATAGCAACTCTCACAGATCCCCGAGCAGGGGGTCTCACTATCTTGTCAAAGGAGGTAAGTGTAATCAGTGATGTGTGTGTGTGTGTGTGTGTGTGTGTGTGTGTGTGTGTGTGTGTGTGTGTGTAAGCATGTGTAAAATGTACCTTGCGGGTGTGTGTACATGCATCTGTGTGATCGATCGAGTGTGTGTGTGTGTGTGTGTGTGTGTGTGTGTGTGTGTGTGTGCGCGTTAAGAGGTATCAGTGGTTCAGTGGTGTCTCTCTTCATTCTCCTCCCTCTCCCCCTCAGCCTTTCCTCCCCCCTCCCTCCCTCCCTCCTCCTCCCCTCTCCTTATTTCTGGATCTGGAAGATGAAGAGGCGCAGGTTGATGTTTTTGGCGGCCAGCAGCTTGTTGCACTCCACGGAGTCGGAGATGGGCAGCGGGACGTATTCGGTCTCGTTGGTGTCGTTGCTGAAGGAGTGATGGTGGATGACCGGCTTGATCCGCACGTCGTCGTACGGCCCCTTCAGCAGCAAGAAGGAGCACTCCAGGGCTGAGTTCACCTGGAGGCAGACACACATATCATATCATTGAGTTATTGAACTAGTGAGAACATCGGCTCCAGTCACATTTTCCTAACCAAAACCATAAACCTGCACACAATAATGTAATAATCATGTAATGGAATTCTAATAACATTCTTTCTACTGGGGTTCTCACTTCTCACAAAAGACTGCCTTTTGGGGGTTTTCTATACTTCAGTGGTTCTCGACGTGGGGTCCGGAGACCACCAGGGGTCTATGAGGGTGGTCCCCCAAAAATGCATCAATTGTTAAACTTCGGCATTATTTCATTTACAAGAAATGAACACAGTTACAGAATGTAGAAGAATGACTAGTTTGATCATAGCTTCACTGTTATCGCTCTACCTACAATACAGATAGTCAGGGAATTCTGGACAAAATCAAACAAAAATATTCTTTGCGTTGCGATTTGCGTCTGAGAGACAAAATGTCATCAAATGGAGGGTCTGTGGCTCTAATGTCAGGCTAAATTACAGGTCCTAAGACAGCAGAAAGATGAGATCATTCACAGACAGACAGACAGACAGACAGACAGACAGACAGACAGAGAAACAGAGAGACAGACAGACAGACAGACAGACAGACAGACAGACACACACCTTGCTCTTGAGGATGAGCTGGAAGGAGAGGGTGCGCTTGCAGGACAGGTTGGGGTTGCGCTCGGAGTCGTTGACGCGGGCCTTCAGCACCCAGGTCTGGTTGAGGACGGTGAAGCGTGGTGTCTCATAGTACAGACGGGTGATGAAGTCGTCGGTCCGGTACGGTCTGAACTGCACCTCTGGACGTGGCATGGAGGGACGACACATGGGAAGGAGGCAGAAGTGAGCTCCTGTATTTATAGTAGTAGCATTTATAGTAAAGGAAATGTACATGTCCCTTACAGTCATATTTTTGTGTGTAAAAAGCCATAATAATTTGCCATGAGATATTGATA
>NC_139643.1:35909418-35916918 GCF_964638095.1 Poromitra crassiceps | reverse complement strand
TGGTGTGAATGGCATGAATTGAGCCAGCACAGCTGACCAAACGTGTCTGGGCTTGTCTCTTGGGCTTCTCAATGCAGCATCTTGGCTTAGTTTGCAGCCTACAGTGTACAGTGACCTACATTGAGCCTATTATCACTATGAACAGATGTAACTTGTCCACAGGCTGATAATGTAGATTTGGAGGAAGGGGCGCATGGGGGCGCTTCTAGTGTGGGGCCCACTCGTTTCCTATTGATTTATGGTCGTTTTGGGGTTTATGAGGGGCAGGTTTGTGATTTTGACCATGTTTACCTGGTATACAGACGCCTTGGGCAAGTCTAGGCACACGGTGCAGCACAGCACAGAGTACAGTCTCTCCTCCAGCTTCCCTGACTCTCCATCGGGTATTCTCATCCTCTTCTTGGGTGGTGGTTCGTCGTGGTCAGGCTCGGGCCCTTCTCGTCGTATCGCGACCTCCTCCTGCATGGCTGCGACCCCCGCGACAGCCTCCAGCGCTGCCCCCACGGCCCCGACCCCCAGGCCGGCCGAGGAGGAGCCAGGGGCGACCGCAACGCCCACATCTCTCTCTTCCAGTGAAGACATGGTGGTGCTGATTGTCTAGAGAGTTTTCTGATGGGTGTATGCCGCGACCAGGCTGAGGCCGAAATATTAGCAGGTTAGCTCAGGGCTAGCTTACAATCTGTCAAGCTAACGGTCAGCTGACAGCAACTGGCTAGCTAGCTGGCTAGCTAACGGGCTGTCAGAAAGGAATGCAGGCTAACTTGTTCTAATGTTCCGCTTACTAACTTGGAATCTAAAAACCCAACGGTTGTGTAATAACGAAAACATGTGCAAAATGTTATTTATGACTATCAGCTAAATTATATGTTAAACTAGTTTTGTTGACTTACAGTAAGGCTAGCAGATTATGGCTAGCTTCGTTGACAAAAACACAGCAGTCGTCCCTTGCCTTGCCCAGGCAGAACAAAACAACCCAGGCGTCTCTCTCTCAGCTGTTGTGTTCACGACGCCGTTATTCGCACTGACAGCGGACACGCCGACGTGCACCGCAGGCCCGGTTCGACTGCTCGGTGAACGTCTCTGCTCCGGTACCAGCTGACTCTCCACGGGACCCACGGGACTTGTCGGTGTTTGAAGCTCCGGCTACAGATAGTTGGTTGCTGGGACGCGTCTCTTTGGCTACACAGCCATCTTTGTTTTTTCCTGTCCGTCTCCCCCGATCTGTACAGCACCGCGTCTCCCACTCAGTGTCGTTATTACTCAGGAAGGGACACGAACTACACTGATCTCCGGATTTGACAAAATGTGTCGATATTTTGCCAGTAACTGTAATGGCCTCTGTGCCAGCCCTTCAGTACAGTCGTGGATTGGCTGACAGTGGAATGTTTTGTTGTATCAGATGACTTGGGGTATTTAAAGAGTTTGGTATGGCGCATGCGTACTGACCGCCTGCGGGTCAGCGTATGGCAGGACTTGAAAGGTGACCAAAGATGCGACAAAATGAGGGCCATCGATCCTTTATGAATTTGCAGGGTTCATGTGCCATATCCACATGTAATAACGATTTTTATTTTATTTTACAAAACTACACAATGCATAAATAACAATCATCATAATAATAATATATCTAATAATAAAATAATACATCTTACAAAAATAGCCAATTGCTGCTGCTGCTTTGGTATTTGACAGCATGTTTACAACCCTGTGGCAGCAATCTTTCACGGTCAGCTGGTTGAAAGTTGAAAGAGACCCTGCGTGTGTGTGTGTGTGTGTGTGTGTTAAGAAAGCCTAAATAATTAAGTCAGGAGAGTAAGGTGATCAATAAAAAGAGTGAAAATGAAAGCATAGCTGCCCTTGGCTATGGATACTAGGTCAGATGGCATTTATTAGCATTTTCATCCAACCAATGCCCCAGATATGTGGCATAATAGTTTCAAGGGTGTGTGCTGCATGGGAGGGGTGCATGTATGGTATGTGTGTACGGGGGAGTTGGGGGCAGGATGTCACAGTGTCAGCTGTCTGAACAGGAGGGACAGGCAGGACCACTCCCATTGGATCGACAGATATGCCTTATTTGGTCTGTGGAATTGCTAGGGAGCCATACCTCCCTGGGTTACACACACACACAAGCGCACTTGACCCGGTAACTGCATGCTGCCATTCACTCAGTCCTGAATGTTGAACAATTCCGATTATGAGACACTGACTCACACAACACATTAATTGGTTAAAATATTGTCAGAGATTGTTAATTCATCAGACATTTTTTCATCGCAAAGTTACAGCGCCGGGACTAATATTTCAGTTCATCAGTAGTTTGTTACCAGCGCAGTACAAAAGCAGAGCATGTGTGTGATAAACACATTGTAAGAAAGGGGCTACTCATTGTTTTGTAGATGGCATGCTAGAATATAGTCAATACACAATGTCACTACTGCACATCAGTTAAAATGAAATGTGAAATGGAACATATACATTGTTTTTGGTTCATGAATGATGTCAGATACATTTCCATAACACAGCACAAACATGGGAGGCTCTTATATTCAAACACTGATGATTTCCACATGGACGAATACCTTTGTCATCACACATCAACTTGATCAATTTATAACCGCAGTATAAAAGGATTACACACATGTATGACATTTATCCAGCCTCGTCAATCAGCCCCCATTCAATTGCTAAAGTGAATCTCGTCACATGCAGGTTAAGAAGGATTCCGTTGTCAGGAAATCATCAGTATTGTTTGGGCCAATAACAGTGATGACCGTGATCCAATCAGTCAGTCAGATAGGGGGTTGTTGGCGACTGGCTGGGGCGGTGTGGGTGTGGGTGGGTGGGTGGTGGAGGTGACGGCGTTAGGCTCATGGAGGTTTTGTACTGGGCTCCTGCAATTTGGCGGCTCGGTAATGGCTCCGGGTGGGTCTGGAGAAGGGCTGTCTGAGGGAGGTGTGAGGCATTCCTGATGGAGAGAATGAGTTGAGGACACTGCCTCTGGGTTAGTGGAGGGCTCTTGTTGGTTCGAGTGGTCGGCTGCGATTGGTGGTGGCGGACTGCCCGCAGTTTCTAGGTCGATGGGGTGTTGTTGAGTCAGGGGTGCTGGTGGCGCGGGGTTTGTGTCAGTTGGAGGCGTTGGTGAACCTGGGGGTGACTGCGATGGGCTGTTGTGTTCGGATAGGTGTGTCTCGCTCGGGGACAAAAGTTGGGTTTGGACCGGGGTGGCGGCGAGCCGACTGAGTTCGGTACTGGGGCCGGTTGGGCCGACCGCGACGCTGCTGGTGGTTGACGGTGTGGGACTCTGAATTCCTGGATTGCCGAGTTCCTTGCTGGGAGGGTCATGGCCTGTGGGGGTGTATTCAGGTTTCTGTTGATCAGGTCTGGTCTCTGAAGTTGTGTGCAGGGTGTCCTGTGGTCCGGTAAGGACTGTACTTGTCTCTGTTGACAGTAGCTGAGCTGGTTCCTCCTGGTCCCGGGCGTTGCCTGTGTTAATCTGAGTTTGGCTATCATGTCGTCCGGGGATCTCTGATGTGTTAACCTGTGCTTTGTGTGTGCTGTCGGCGTGAGCTAGTCTTTTATCTCCCGGTGCTTCTGCTGCATCGATCTCAGCTGGTCTCTCTGGGTCTGAGTCGGAGTCTGCTGTGTTCTTCTGAGCTTTGTGCGTGACTGCCCCCAGGTGGCAGGACGAGGACATAGCCCGGACCCAGAGATGCTGCAGGGTCTGTGCTGCTGTCAGCCTCACTGTGGGATCTATCTGAAGCAGAGCTCTGACAAGGCCAATGGCTCCTGCACGCACGCACACACACACACGCACACACGCACACGCGCACACACGCACACGCACGCACACACACACACACACACACACACACACACACACACACACACACACACACACACACACACACACACAATTGGATTAAAACACACACGCACAAATTGTGTGTTTGTGTGTGCATGTATACTTGAGCTTGTGTCTACAGTGTATTTCTGTACATCTCACCCTCTGAGATGGGGTCCCAGTAGGGGGACAGAAAGTGCAGTTCTCCCTCTTTTATAAGCCTGAAAAGCTCTTCCTGGTCCCGATCCCGACCGCGGAATGGGGGGAAGCCACACAGCAGGATGTAGAGAATAACGCCCAGCGCCCACACATCCACTGCCAGCCCATAACCTGTTGGGTCAGACAGCAAACACAACCAAAGAATTTGAAAGACATAGATAATTATGGTGCAGCACAGGCAGTGAAAAAGTCTAAGGAATGTAAAAGAGTGATTTATATGGCAGCAAACAGTACGAACCTGTCTCAGAGAGAATCTCTGGGGCTACATAGGTGGGTGTACCACAAATAGTGAAGATCGGTTCAGTCACAACCATGGCCAGGCCAAAGTCTCCCAGCTTCACCCTACTGCTGCCATCAGCCATACGCTCCATCTGAGGGAGGGGGAGGGAGGAAGGGAGGTGATATTTCTCAAATTCAAATGTTGTGGACACATGGATATACTGGGACACCAATGTTATTGACAAATATTTGTTAAATTTTTGCTTATGCCTAACATTGCCCTTGCCCGCATATTCACAGCTACTGTATTATCTGTGTTTTCAGATTATATTAAACCTATGAATAAAGAATTATTTGAGAATTTAAATGAAATTTAATGAAGGGGCATATTTCTTTAAAAGTACAATTTAGATGAAGCAAAGTAATTTTGCTTCCTAAATATTAATTGGAATTAGAGCCAAATAATCCTGTATCCGTCATGCCTTAAATCACAATACTGTCTTAATACTGACCAGGAGGTTCTCTGGTTTGAGGTCTCGGTGGACGATGCTCTTGCTGTGGATGTACCTCAGGGCTTCGCTCACATCCGACACCATCAGTCGTGCTTCTGCCTCGGGGAACCTCCCCCGCTCCGCGATGGCCTCAAACAGATCCCCTCCCGTCACCAGTTCCATCACCAGGTAGGAGTGAGTGTGTGTGTGGTGGTGCGTGTACAGGCGGACCACGCGAGGGTGACACAGACTGCCCAGGAGGCTCAGCTCGTTCTGCATCATGTGCTCGCGGCCAATAAGCTTGCAGCGTTCCACCACCTTCAAGGCCAGGCTCTGGCCGTTGTCGCGACGGCGGCACTCCCGCACCACCGCAAAGTTCCCGTCTCCAACCACGCGCCCTATATCATAACAGCGCTCAATATCCGCCTGGGTGAGATCACTCCTGTGTGATGGAAGGTCAAAGCTCGCCCTCTGCTGGGTTTCTGCCTGTACTGACCCCACCCCCGGCAACGGATTTGATGATAAAAGTTGTAATCGGTCGACGCGGTTCTCCTCAACTCTGCTTCTTGGCTGAGGAGGCGGAGCTCCGGGAGGAACGACTGTATTTCTCACTTCCTGCCCCGTGGAGGAACTTCCTTTGTGCTTCCTCGTCACAGGAGGGAGCGGGATCTTATTTGACCCTATTTGACTGGGACGCACCCTCCCGGGTATTTGAGTGGGACGCCCTGAACCCAGATATATATGACCTCTTTCAACTAAGCAGTTTCCACACAGTGTGGGAGAGCTGGCCTCTGCCTCTTTTAGACCCTCCTCTTGTTCAAACGGACCAATGACAGAAAGCCGTCTGTCTCTGGCCCCGCCTCTTACCCGCACTCTCTGCAGGTGGTTGGGCGCGTGAGTGGGTTTTCTGCATGCATGCTTCTTCTGAGAATGCTTAGCGTCTGAGTTATAATTTTCCTGCCTGTGTGGGTCCGTGTGGTAGCCCGGCTGTGCGAGTCTGTGCGCACCGTTGTGTGCCTTGGCGTGTGTATTCGTGTCCTGGTGAGCCTCTTGGTGCGCGTGCGTCTCGCTGCCGTCCGCTCCCTCGCTGTATCCGCTGTCGCCCTTGGCGGCCTTGTCCGGCGCCGGGCAGAGCCTCTTCTCCCAGACCCGCAGCGCGTCGGCCCGGTAGTGGGAATGCTCGGGAAACAGCTCCTCCAGGGCCTCCTGCACGCTCCTCAGCTCCGGACGAGCCTTCCCCAGCGCCAGGAAGGCCACCTCGCCACGGAAGAAGTCGCACACGCCCCTCACCTGGGAGGGAAGGGTGAGACACAGAGGATGAGAATGACTAACAGCTTCCTATAGTTCCCATGTGGAGGAAAAAAGCACGAGTGGACAGCGTCATCACCGGGAGCATAACATAACACTATTAGCATATTAGCATAGCATAACACTATTTTTACCACAGACACCCCTTTGTTTCAACTTGTTGCATTTTCCTTTTAATCCCTTTATCTGTGTAATGGGTGGCCAGTGGTTGTGCCGTGAAGTGAGGAAACGGAAGAAGGACACGGCGACGCCTTAAGAGACCCTCTAGCAACAGATACTAGAGCCCATGTGGGTTTTAGCTTCCTTGCTAGAGTGTCGCCTCCCATGCTGGAGGTTCACAGTTCGATCCCCAGATGCGGGCGGGACTACGTACACAACACCACTTACATCTGGTCCAATCACTGGTCAGTGTCAATTGAAGTGCACATTCCTGGGTTTGAAGCAGGGATGTATTACCGAACGGGCCTACCGGGCCCAGGCCCAGGGGCCCAAGAGCTCAGGGGACCCATAACCCATAGCCTCTTCGCAGGGCCACCATATCTTGCCCGGGCCTGGGATCAAATGATCCCTTAGGACCCCAACCGTTTATTTTTGACAAAATGTTCCATACGTTTATGGATACTGTAGGGTTATTGCAATTTTGGCTTTAATTGAGTGTACCTGCACTGTAAATCTTGTTAATTGAGATGCAGGTGCATTTATTTATTGTTATTGTGCTGTTGGCTTCGAGTGTTCAGGTGATAGGTGATAGGTGAGATCCAGGTGAATGTATGTCTTAGTTATTATTCTGTCCTTAATTGCACATATGTGCGCTGTGAGGGGGGGGGGGGGGGGGGGCTTTTTGCATCCAGGCCCAGGGGCCCCGTCATGTCATAATCCGCCTATGGTTTGAAGGTCAGTGACAGATGTGTGTTGAGCCTCACCTCGCGTGCGTGGGGTGTGTAGAGGCGTGTGACCCTGGCTCTGTGCCAGCGAGGAAACCCCAGCGCCTCCGAGAGGTCCAGCAGCAGCTGCTCGAAGGACACCACGCCCCTACGGTTCAACAGCACCGTTACCTTGGAGACCGAGAAACAAAAATGACACTTAATGAAACCATGAAAAGATTGCCTGTAGTTAATTGCTGAATGGGACGCTGCCTCCTCAGCCCTTCACCTTGCGCAGTGAGCTCTGGTAGGGACGGACGATGGTGACCAGGTGAGGCCGATCGGCGCTCTGGTCCGCGTGACGGCTGTGGAACAGAGGCAGTGGAGGAGGAGGGCCATGGGCCCTGCTGTTTTCTGGACGGGGAGGGAGGGGGAGCACAGAGAGAGAGAAAGCAAGAGTTGTTTTATTGTTGAAAGTCTATTCAATAACATTGATGTCACCACTTAGTTGGTGTTTTTTCTGAAGTAGTATACAAAGGAAAACGTATAAGTAACA
>NC_139643.1:35899418-35906918 GCF_964638095.1 Poromitra crassiceps | reverse complement strand
TTATCGGCTATCTGTAGTTGTTGTCCGATGTGTTTGGTTACATTGGCACAACTCGCACCACTGGGCATCACATCGTCGTGACATCGTCCATATAGGTTATCATGCCTGCAGCATCTCGGACACGAGGGCAAAGGGAATTTGGAGGGAAACGAAACACCCCATTAACAATTTGTTATACTTACTGGAGGGGTTATCAGATAGCAGCCGTTTCCGGGCCCAACCTGGCGTAGCTCAGGCACTGATGGATCAGTTTTGACAGTGGCCAGCCAGCCAGTGCCATGTGGGCTAAATAGGCCAGATTATAGCAGCCTCTGTAAAGACTTGTTCCTGCATTTGGATTGCGGGCCAAATGAGCCAGAGGCCACCCACCGCCCAACCCCACATTTGTAGTAGCTCAGTGCCCCTCCTCCTATGCCTATGTCAATACACCAACATTCAAAAGTCTAATGGCCTCTTAGCAAATAATCCAATTCAAATAGTGTGTTGAAATTTCACAAATTATTTCTCACACTTCCACATCTTACATTGGCCAAGGTAGGTAACATAATTACATTGCCTATAACTATGCAAAAGAAAAAAAGGTGATGAACTGAACAGACAGTAGTATCAAGAATGACTCAGTTATTAGTCTATTAGTGATAGTGGGGTAATGGGGACGGTGGGTATAGATAGGCCTGTTGTGAGAGAGTGGTGATCAGAGATTGGTGATGATATGAAACAAACGGGTTCACATCAAAACTTTGGCTGAAGGAGAGACTTGAAAGGATGGTGTAAGGAAATCACTGGAGCGGAGAGAAATGACTGAGAGAACAGAGAAACGGCTCATGGAGGGATTGTCATCAATTTCAGAGGCAGTTACCATTAGTTTCAGAGATGGCAGTCCAGGTCTTCCTCTCTGGTTCACGCACGCACGCACACACACACACGCACGCACACGCACACACACACACACACACACACACACACACACACACACACACACACACACACACACACACACACACACACACACACAAACAACACAGTGTCCAGTTGGTCTATTAATACACTGTGCCCCCCCCCCCCCCCCCCCCCCCGTCCCCCCCCGTCCACGGTTCTGTTTCCATGGATACAGCTAACACTGGATCACTGAGCAACAAAACCAAGTCCGGCTCCTCATCCTGGATTCACCACTGAGACGGATGAGTGCGTTCGTGCGTGAATGTGTGCATATGTGAGTGGGGGAGAGAGAGATGTGTTTATGTTTATGCAAGAGTGTGTTACTGCATGGGTGATTTTGTTAGTTAGTGTATGTGTGGCTGACATTTGCATGTGTGATGACCCTGTTGCAGTTGGTCTGATCACTGCAGGTGTGTGTTGTGCGGCTTGTCCTGCAGTCACAGCACTGTAATCGCCAAGTGACACAGTCTCAATGATGTTGATACAATTTTCTGGTGTAGGTCATATTGAAAATGAATCATGAATAATGAACCTGGATCATTATTTCCCATTGTTTCATGCAGTGGCTGTGGGTAATTTTGTCAGTTTATAATAACAAAACTCTTATTTCGATTAATAATAACACTGACCTATAGCATTGAGTACATACAGTACTTGTTTTTTATTTTATCTTATTTATTTTTGTTTTTTGTGGAAATTTTGACTAAAGTATGTTTTTCAATCTCTCCTTTTGCCTACAGTGGTGGTTATATTATTGTTGTGGTAGCTAGCTCACTACTGCACTATTATGTAGGGAATGCTGCTCTTCCATACTGGTTGCCATGGGCCTTTACCACCAGGGGGAAAACAACTTAATGTAGTACCAGTGTCTGGTCAGCAGAGGGGGCAAGTAAACCTGACACGGAGGAGTTGCACCCAAACAGCAGCCAGGAAGAAACTGCTGACTCTTGGAGTGACACAGTCATGTACCCTGTAGACCAGTGATACTCAACCCGAGGTTCTAGAGCCACATGCATCTCCTTTATAGGTAGTTGTGGCTCTTTTAAGTCCTACTTAAAATAAATAAATCAATAAAAATCTAAGAATAAATAATGGGAGGAAAGGGAGTTTTGTGGATTGTGGCTCTTGCAAAGATTTTTTTGGGTCAATTTGGCTCTTGAGTAGGGAAAAGGTTGAGTACCACTGCTGTAGACGTACGATTCTCAAAGGTGTGTTGTTAGTTGGTAGAACTGGTTAGTTTCTGACAAGTTAAGTCATATGCATATAGGAATTTCCCCAAAGATCAAACAGAGAGGGAGTGGAAACTCTACCAGACTGACTCAGCCTGGTGCTCTTGACTAATAATTCTCTGTGTCTGTGTGTGTGTGTGTGTGTGTGTGTGTGTGTGTGTGTGTGTGTGTGTGTGTGTGTGTGTGTGTGTGTGTGTGTGTGTGTCTCTCTCTCTCTCTCTCTCTCTCTCTCTCTCTCTCCCTCTCTCTCTCTTTATCTTCTCTACCACAACTTGCTGGGCCAACAGAGGATTACTGAACAAAGCAAAAAATGCATGTGTGAGTGTGAACTAGTTAACATGCACAGACAGGGTAATTAGTTATGCCTCCAGGGGGCAGGGGGGGAAGAGGACATACCCAGCAACTCAACTACAAACCCATACAAAAACACACAGGCCTGTGTGTGTGTGTGTGTGTGTGTGTGTGTGTGTGTGTGTGTGTGTGTGTGTGTGTGTGTGTGTGTGTGTGTGTGTGTGTGTGTGCGCGTGTGTGGAGATCAGAGGTCACGGTCTGGATAGTCTCGGCTCCCAGACAATTGGAACGCACGCATGCACGCACGCACGCACGCACGCACGCACGCACACACACACACACACACACACACACACACACACACACACACACACACACACACACACACACACTCACTCACTCACTCACTCACTCACTCACTCACTCAGTTGTCCAGTGTGTGCCAGCAGCAGCAGTAGCTACATTAGATAAATGCATGTTTACAATGCGCTCTGTAATTGGAGTCACGTTGTAATTGAGTAAAGGTGCTATTCACCCCACCCCCTAGGGATGTCACAATATATCGTTTAAGCAATATCACACTCGAGGTCGTGCTGTTGTTGACTAATATTGGCACTGCTGTGATTCGGCCGAAGATAATCACAGCAGTGACGATATTAGACAACAACAGCACGACCTCGAGTGTGATATTGCTTTTATACAACAGTTCTATTAAACAAAGCTGATTAAAAAAATTACAAAAAGCTGAGAAAATATATGATTTCTCTATTTATTCCTCCGCCAACAAAAAATAGTCCCCTCAGCTTTCTGCTTTGCCAACAATGTAGCCTAATCAGCCTAATTAACTGCAGGCTGTCTACTTTACTACTGTTTACCTTTTTATTTAGCTCAATGCTGTTTACCAATGCTGTTTACTCTACAGCTGTGAAGCGTTTTGTTGATTACAGAAGCTGTGAAGCGGAGTGATCTACACACAGTGAAGCGCCAGTGCGTTATCATGAAATATCGGTACTGGTAGGATCCCTCTTGTCCAATCAAATTGCTCGGCCGGAACTACCTGTTGTATAACCCACAATATATCGCGATATCAAAACATGACAATATGTATCGTTGAGATGAAATCTCATATCGTGAGAAAAAGAAGCTGAACATGGTGGCACTGATCTGCATCTGGTTGCATGCTCGCTCTCCTTTTCATTGCTTTGTTTGAACAGACAAGGGACGTTACAGACACGGAGGATGAAAATGGTGAAATTACTCAAATTAGCGTAACTTAACTTACAAACATACAAACTTACAAATCGATCGCAAAAAAATATTGTTAAAATATCGTATCGTTGATAGGTGGCCAGCCTATACATTTTTCTAGCTGGAAGCAGAGAGCTAAGTACCCTGGAGGATATTTATGGAGACGAGGGGCTGCACTCTTTTGAAGACTTGTGTAAGTTTTTTAATTTGCCGCGCTCTTCCTTTTTTTTAATCTACAACTGAGATCCGTTTTGAAGACTTGCGGAGTAACATTTCCTCTTACACCCCATTCATTACACACACTTCTGGGTAGCACTTCTGGTACTAGGGGGTTGGTATCTAAACTTTATTGGTTTATTTCACAACATGCTTATAGGCCTCTGGCATTAGATACACTGTGGAGAGCTGATATTCCTGACCTCAATGTTAATTTTGATTGGAATGAAGTTTGGTTTAATATTCTGTTGGCCTCAAGAATCCCGGATCATCAGCAGATCCACTACAACTTTGTACACAGAACTTATATGACACAGAGGAAGCTTTGCTTAATGAAGATTATGCCTGACTCCAATTGTAAACTATGCTCCACAGACACTGTAGGCACTTTCTTCCATATGATTTGGGGATGTCCCCCAGTGTTTGAGTTCTGGGAGATGGTTGCTCGCAACCTATCGGTATTATTTGAGATTGAAGTGCCTTCATCACCTGTAATGTTCTTACTTAATGATCTATCTACCCTCGGCTTGTCTCCACTTAGAAAACGTGCTTTATTGGCTGGGTTCACGGCAGGGAAAAAATTGGTGGCCACACGGTGGAAACCGCCTCACACCCTTTCCTTTAGAGTATGGGTTCTTATGTATCTAGACATTGTATATCCTTCAACTGTCTACGGCCCGGGTTCATGGGGCCAAAGAGCTCACTTTAGAAATGTGGAGTAGTTTTTCACAAAACCTTAAAGATCTCCTGAAGTAAGTCACCTATCTACTATGCATAGAGTTTACAAATTCCCAAGGGGTGGGTGGGAGGGGGGGTGGGTGGGTATTTTAATTTATTTGGTTTGTTTTTGTTTTATTTAAATTTATCTTAATTTATTTCTGTATTGCTGTTTGTCTTGGCTGTTTTTGTCCTTTGTTCTGTGGTGTATGTTTTTGTTTTATCGTGCATTATCTTTCTTTCTTTAAATATGTCGTTATTGAATGTATGTAGCATTATGTCTTGATAGACATTACGGATTATTGTTTCATTATTGTTTCATGCTGCTATATCTTCAATAAAAAATTTGATCACAAAAAAAAAAAAAAAACGTATCGTATCGTTATCGTGAACCCAGTATCGTGTATCGTATCGTATCGTGAACTGAGTGTATCGTGAACTGAGTGTATCGTGAACTGAGTGTATCGTGACACCCCTACCACCCCCCCATTCATGTAATTAACTTTATTGTAATCAATCACAAAAGCTCTGTATAGACAGCTGGAGTGAGATGAGTAGGGATGAACAGATGAGTGCTGGGTGGGACAGGCTGAGACACGGGACGAGTGCATCAGGAGAAGCAGAGGAACGAGAGAGATGGTGAGATAATGAATGAATGAGTGAGTGAGTGAGTGAGTGAGTGAGTGAGTGGGCGTTGGAGAAGGGAGTGTCGACAATGTCCAGATGTTTCTTGTTGTGTTGTTAACACACACACACACACACACACACACACACACACACACACACACACACACACACATACACACACACACACACACACACACACACAAAAGCCCTAGGAGAGCGCAGAGAAATATCAGCATATCTTGTTTGTTTTTGCTCCCTATACTCTTCCATTTGTGTACAGGGATTTGAGCATTCCAGGCCTATGTAGCTTTCTGCTTGTGTCAGCTCAGTGTATAAGTACACACACATGCAACACACACACACACACACACACACACACACACACACACACACACGCATGCGCGCACACACATACACGTGCAAACACACACACTCATGCGTGCAGAGATGGGGGTTGTGTGTCTAGGCCAAACACAGGTTGTGCAGGAGTGAATATGGGCCATAATAGCGCCTAAAGTCAACAGCCTCAGAAGAAGCAGAACAGAAGCACTGTTGCCTGCAGAAGGTTCTCATGAGGTGCACGGGTCAACTTCAACAGAAAACAAGTCAGTCTGAGTATTAATGACCGATTCTACACAAACAGGATGGCACATGTTCGTGTATTTGTGGATCCCAGGGAGATTAGGTGTTGCAATTCTAACGGCTAATCTTAATAAACCTAACAACTTTATATATCACCTTTAATGTTTACAAAGCGCTTTGACAGACAAAATAACAGAAGAATATGCAAATTATTAATTTGAAAGTCAATAAAACAATAATCAACAGGGAAAACAAATCTGGAACTCTAACAAATAGAGCTCCAAAACCAAGTTCCAACTATACTAAAAAGCTGTTTATTGTCAACCCCACTCTATGGATCAGAATGCTGGAAAACAATGAAAGATCCTGCGTATCTTCTGGCCAAACACCATCTCCAACAACAACCTTCTCAGAATCACTCAGCAAGACAAAAAATACATACAATATAACAGAGGACATATGGTGGACATGGTTTGGACATGTGCTCAGATTGGAAACAACAACCATTCCTAAAGTTGCATTACATTGGACCCCAGAGGATACATGAAAGAGAGGGAGGCCCAGAATAACATGGCGCACGACCACTGAGAGAGAACACCACCAACAAAGCTGGGGAAGAAGGCCAAAGACAGAGGCACAAGTCGAGGGACTTGGTTATGTGCCAGCCGGCGTAATGGAAATGAATTAGTGAGTGAGTGGTAAACAGGGATTAAATTCGTAGGACAGAGATGGAAAAGAGCAGACGATAGTGATATAATGGGATTAAGATAATATAGGATGAAAACCAAAATAGATAAAACAATAGAATAACAATAAGATAAAATTAAGATAGAGTTAAGATAAACAATAGAAAGATGATAAAAAATTATTTAAATGTCTTACCCTTTAAAAGTACATCACAAACGGCTCATTGTGCTGTAACTCAACAGTGCTGCTTAATCCAGAACCATACTTCCGGGAACTATTGCGAGGTAAAAAAAAAAAAAAGAAGCCTGGAGTGAATGGAGATGGCGCAACTCTTATATCTCTATGGCTCTGCCTCTGACCCAAACATGCTTTAAACGTGATCAGTAAAATCGTAAAATCGACTATAAATCGAACATGGAGTGTCGTCTGCGTAGCAATGAAAAGAGATGTCTTTGTATAATTTGGCAGAGTGGCAGCATATACCGTAATTTCCGCACTATAAGCCGCACCGGAGTATAAGCCGCAGCAGCAAAATTGCCTGTTTGTTACATATATAAGCCGCACCGGACTATAAGCCGCAGGTGTTTTAATGTATTTTTATTTTTATTTTTTTATTTTTTTTAATTGTGTTTTAATGTTTAATTACCATATGTAAGGGTTCATGCACAGAGGGGATTGTCGGGAAAGAGATGGCTGTTTGAGGAAGCTCCCATTTATTAACATTTCAACAAAACAACATAACACAACACCACCTGTGTTTTTTTTTACAGTGCACACAGTGTCCGCGGTGTGGTGAAAAGAGGGCAAGAGAGGAAATTAAAACAGAAGTGGATTTATAGTTAGAAAGAGTGCTAAAAAAGAGAGATTTTTTTTTTTTTTTGAAAAAATCCATAGATAAGCCGCACCGTTATATAAGCCCCAGGGCCAAAAAACGGGCAAAAAGCCGCGGCTTATAGTCCGAAAT